>NC_091745.1:14151223-14353723 GCF_043380555.1 Nothobranchius furzeri
CATGGTCCAATCCTGGTCTCATCATGGTCCCATGTTCTCATCATGGTCTCATCCTGGTCTCATCATGGTCCAATCCTGGTCTCATCATGGTCCCATGTTCTCATCATGGTCTCATCCTGGTCTCATCATGGTCCAATCCTGGTCAATCATGGTCTCATCCTGGTCTCATCATGGTCCAATCCTGGTCTCATCATGGTCCAATCCTGGTCTAATCATGGTCCAATCCTGGTCTCATCATGGTCTCATGTTCTCATTCTGGTCTCATCCTGGTCTCATCATGGTCCAATCCTGGTCTCATCATGGTCTCATGTTCTCATTCTGGTCTCATCCTGGTCTCATCATGGTCCAATCCTGGTCTCATCATGGTCTCATGTTCTCATTCTGGTCTCATCATGGTCAAATTCTGATCTTATCTTGGTCTCATGCTTCTTTGTTACGTTCGTACTGTGTTTTCTGGTTTAGTTTTCTTTAGTTCTTCATTGTACACAGTGCAATGAGGATTTGTTTTTATCTTTGCTGATATGTTTCGACAGCACTGCTGTCTTCGGCAGGGTAACCGCCAGATGTTGGTGGCGTCACTTCCTGTTATCCGTGTGCAGCAGAGGACAATATTGCCCTCTGCTGCACACACCCTCTCTGCTGATCACAGTGTCCCATTGATCTTATCCTGTTCTCAGTCTGATTTCATCCTGGTACCATCCTAGTATTAGCCTGATATAATCATGATTTTGTACTGGTCCTATTCCAGTATCATCCTGATCTCATCTTGGTATTATCCTTTTCTCTGCCTGGTCACAATTTTCTGTAGTTTGTGATTTTGTTGTTGCCTTTTTTCCATCTTTTTTTCATGTAGATATAGCATTTCTGGTTACGGTCCTAATTTCTGAACAAGAACTTGCTAATTTTTAGTTTCTGGTTTTAATAAAACCCGTTCTGTGTTCACCTGCCTGCCTCCTGCTCCTTCACCTAAACGTCGGGTCCAACACCAACCATTCATGACAAATATCTACTTTTTTAGAGCTTAATGTCTTTAGCAGAATTAAAACTTCCTCAAAACCTATTTAGACTAAATCCTATACAGGTCTTCTGCCCTCTGATGGTGGCTCTAAGTATTTGTAAATTTAATTTGAAATGTTTTATTCCTTGGTGTGATTTATATGGGCACCCCTCAGTGGGATCTGTCCAGAAACAACCCCCAGTGGCTTTGTGAGTGTCAGCCCATGTGGGGAATCCTGGGGTCTGCCCAGTTCGATCCCTCTGTGTTTTACAGTGGGGCAAAAAAGTATTTAGTCAGCCACCGATTGTGCAAGTTCTCCCACTTAAAATGATGACAGAGGTCAGTAATTTACATCATAGGTACACTTCAACTGTGAGAGACAGAATGTGAAAAAAAAATCCATGAATTCACATGGCAGGATTTTTAAAGAATTTATTTGTAAATCAGGGTGGAAAATAAGTATTTGGTCACTTCAAACAAGGAAAATCTCTGGCTCTCACAGACCTGTAACGTCTTCTTTAAGAAGCTTTTCTGTCCTCCACTCATTACCTGTGTTAATGGCACCTGTTTGAACTCATTATCTGTATAAAGGACACCTGTCCACAGCCTCAAACAGTCAGACTCCAAACTCCACTATGGTCAAGACCAAAGAGCTTTCGAAGGACACCAGGAAAATAATTGTAGACCTGCACCAGACTGGGAAGAGTGAATCTACAACAGGCAAGCAGCTTGGTGTGAAAAAATCAACTGTGGGAGCAATTATCAGAAAATGGAAGATATACAAGACCACTGATAATCTCCCTCGATCTGGGGCTCCACGCAAGATCTCATCCCGTGGGGTCAAAATGATCATGAGAACGGTGAGCATGGATCCCAGAACCACACGGGGGGACCTGGTGAATGACCTGCAGAGAGCTGGGACCACAGTAACAAAGGTCACCATCAGTAACACACTACAACGGCAGGGAATCAAATCCTGCAGTGCCAGACGTGTTCCGCTGTTGAAGCCAGTGCATGTCCAGGCCCGTCTGAAGTTTGCCAGAGAGCACATGGATGATACAGCAGAGGATTGGGAGAATGTCATGTGGTCAGATGAAACCAAAGTAAAACTTTTTGGTGTAAACTCAACTCGTCGTGTTTGGAGGAAGAAGAATACTGAGTTGCATCCCAAGAACACACCATACCTATTGTGAAGCATGGGGGTGGGAACATCATGCTTTGGGGCTGTTTTTCTGCTAAGGGGACAGGACGACTGATCCGTGTTAAGGACAGAATGAATGGGGCCATGTATCGTGAGATTCTGAGCCAAAACCTCCTTCCATCAGTGAGAGCTTTGAAGATGAAACATGGCTGGGTCTTCCAACACGACAACGATCCCAAACACACCGCCCGCGCAACAAAGGAGTGGCTCCGTAAGAAGCATTTGAAAGTCCTGGAGTGGCCTAGCCAGTCTCCAGACCTCAACCCCATAGAAAATCTGTGGAGGGAGTTGAAAGTCCGTGTTGCTTGGCGACAGCCCCGAAGCATCACTGCTCTCGAGAAGATCTGCATGGAGGAATGGGCCAAAATACCAGCTACTGTGTGTGCAAACCTGGTAAAGACCTATAGTAATCGTTTGACCTCTGTTATTGCCAACAAAGGTTATGTTACAAAGTATTGAGTTGAATTTTTGTTATTGACCAAATACTTATTTTCCACCCTGATTTACAAATAAATTCTTTAAAAATCCTGCCATGTGAATTCATGGATTTTTTTTTCACATTCTGTCTCTCACAGTTGAAGTGTACCTATGATGTAAATTACTGACCTCTGTCATCATTTTAAGTGGGAGAACTTGCACAATCGGTGGCTGACTAAATACTTTTTTGCCCCACTGTATCTGTGGGCATTCCACAGAGGAATCTACCCAAAAACTACACACAGTGGCCCTTTTGGTGTCAGCTCATGTGGGGAATCCAACAGTGTTCCCAGATTGATCTCTCTGAGTAATTTCTATGTTCCCAAAAAACTATCTACGGTGTGAAGTGATTTTTAGAGTTAAACTGGGCGAAGTGCTGGATTCTTCATGTGGGCTGACACCAACAGGGCCACTGTGGGTAGTTTTTTGGAACATACCATTGTAGGGTGCCCACTAAAATCACCCTGACCAATTTAACTGGTCAGTCTGTTGGATTCCCCATTTGGGCTGACACCCACGGGGCCACTGTGGGTAGTTTTTGGGCACATAACACTATGGAGTGCCCACAGAAACCCACATGAGGCATTAACCTAGGTAGACTGCTGGATTCCACGTATTTGCTCACACCCATGGGGCCACTGTGGATAGTTTATGGGTGGAAATCACTGTGGGGTGCCCACAGAAATCACACTGAGGGAATAAACTGGGCACACTGCTGGATTTCCCTCATGGGTTGACACCAACATAACCACAGTGGGTAGTTTTTGGACACATAAAACTATGGAGAGCCCACAGATCCCCATGAGGGATTAAACTTGGGAGACTACTGGACTCCCCATGTTAGCTCAAACCCATGGGGCCACTGTGAGTAGTTTTTGGGCAGATACTACTACGGGGTGCCCACAGAAATAAACACAGTTAGCACATAAGTGCAAACATCCATTGGGCTAGCACACGAGCCCACACATGGCCTCAGTATGGGATAGATTTGGGCAGATATATCTGTGGATTGCCCTAAATCTTTAAGGAACCCATGTGGGAAAAAACATACTGGTCCCATTCATACACAAGATCCTTGTGTGTTAACTCTGGGGTACATGTGAGTTTCCCCTGCCAATGCTATCCCGACAGAGCTCACTAGAGCCCATAGGAGAGAGGGTTGGTTAGTACTCAGAAGGTTGTAGGTTCAACCCCAGCTCTGTCCAGGCTAGTTTCCCCATGTTGGACTCAATTGTCAAAATTGGCCAATTGATAGATTATCATCAGCTGCAGTGTGTGAATGTTTGAGGACATGAAAAATGAAAAGCACTTCAGGTACCTTGGAAAGTGCCATGTGCATGGATCATGAGGGCCCCGCAGCAATAGGCCACAGTGGGACCACAGCGGCAAGCCCACATTTGCGGGCCAGGGTGCCACCATGAAATCCATCTTTATGTTCCCACAAGGAACCTTCGGTCAGCACAACAAGGACTGTTGGTCGTTCCTAAACACAGACTACAATCTCGAAGGGGTCGTGCTTTCTCGGTGCTGGGGCCGAGGCTCTGGAATGAGCTACCTACATGTGTTAAACAGGCCACCACGCTCGGCAAGTTTAAGAGCCAGCTGAAAACACACTTTTATTCTTTAGCTTTTATTCAAGAAGAGTCACGTTAACAGATGGCTTTGCACTTTTTGCTGCCCCACCTATATTTTATCTGCATGTTTTTGTTGGTTTTTAAATGGTTTTATAAGTTTTTATTTCTTTTATGTTTATTTCTGCTGTGCAGTGCTTTGTTTAGTCCTTGGGCCATGTGAAGAAGCTATATAAATAAAGTTTTAGTTAGTGAGTAAATGCAGGTCATTTGAGGGCCCCACAGAAAGAGGCCACTATGGGGCCACAGTGGGAAGCAAACAGGTGCCGGCCAAGGTACTACCAGGAAATGCAGGGCACATGAGGACCCTATGGAGAAGGGCCAAAGTGGGGCCACAGGGGGCAGCCCATATATGCAGGCCAAGCTCTACTGAGTCCCTACATGGCTCCAAATGATGGGGTCCACATGTGCCCAACATTTCACGACAGCTGTCAATTCCACTGTGGGCAACCCTTCGTGGGCCACAATTTAGTCCAGACAGATCCCACATGGGGGCCCAAATGTGCGTGTTTTCTGGAAACTTACAATTGACCCCCTTAAATACTCTCTCTCAAAATTGGATTTGTATGGAGGTCAAGGGTCACTGAGCTTAAAGAACAAAGTTCGAGTTCCAGTGATTAGTTTTAAAGGTTTTGGAATCAATAAAATGATAACAGTGCCTAAACTTATGCACCTGCCTAATTACTAACAATTATTGCACACTTTCTGCAAATCCTACAAACGTTGTTTCATTTCTCAAATAAAACTGTGTGTTTCCTATATGATATATTTAACTGAAATATTTCATTAGAACAACCAATACGATAACCAATAAAAATGGGACGACGGTGGCACAGGAGTTAAGTGCTCGCCTCGTAACTGGAAGTTTGCAGGTTCAAGCCCCACTCAGGCTGTCACTGTCGTTGTGTCCTTGGGCAAGACAGTGAACCCCCCTTGCCTGCTGATGGTGGTCAGAGGGACCGGTGGTGCCTGTATATGGCTGAGTCACCTCTGTCAGTGTGCCCCAGGGCAGCTGTGGCTACAATGGTGTCAATGTGTGTGTGAATGGGTGAATGACTGATTGTGCTGTAAAGTGCCTTGGGGGTCCCACGACTCTAGAAGGCGCTATATCAAATACAGACCATTTACCAACAATACATACTGTAAATTCATAAAGATTAACAAGGCTGGCCAAACCTTTGCATCCTACTGTAGTGCAGAATTTCTTTGGTTGTGCAAAATGATTTTTGTTGCAGCGGACCAGGTGGCTGGTCTCAGACAATCATGGAGGTGAACATGCTGGATGTGGAAGTCCAGGGCTGCTGTGGTTGCATGTAGTCTGCGTTAATGAGACTGGTTGTACGTACTGCCACATTCTATGAAACACCTTTGGAGACATCTTATGATGAGCATTCATTTCATGGGCAACGACTCTGGTAAACATTCCTGCAGTCAGCATGCCAACAGTATGCTCCCTCAAAAGTTCTGCCACATCTGTGGCATTGTGCTGTGTGATTAAACTGTACATCTCAAAGTGGCCCTTTATTGTTGGCAGTCTAAGGCACACCTGTGTGTTATGCATGCTCTCTAATCAGCACCATGAAATGCCACACCTGTGAGGTGGGATGGATTATCTCAGAAAAGGAGTGCTCCAACACTGATTTTGACAGATTTGAGAACAATATTTGAGAGTTGTGTCTTGTTTTTATTTATAGAAAATGTTTCAGATCTTTGAGTTCCGCTCATGAAAAAAAGGGAGCAATAACAATATCTCTGTTCTGTGTATGAGGCCCTGTTGAGACATGTCACTGCTGTTCTGACTACTCAGATCTTCATTTGGTCTCTGGTCCTGTAAAGGAACATATTTTATTGTTTTTTAGTGTTATCTATAAGACCTGCACATACTTGATGCAAAGTTTTTGTTGCTTTGTTGCAAATTACTTTTAAATGTCTTTGACTCCTTAACTACACTATTTTTGTCTGTTTCTAAGGCCCTGTCCACACGTAGCCGGGGATCTGCCAAAACGTAGATATTTTTCTACGTTTTGGCCGGTCATCCACACGAAAACGGAGTTTTTTCACACGAAAATGGATCTTTTTAAAAACTCCGGCCAAAGTGAAGATCTGCGTTTTCTCCGTTTTGGGTGTTTGCGTGTGGACAGACAAAACCGGAGTTTTAAGGTCCGCAACGTCACTTTCCGCGACAAAAAAATGCTGACATCACGTGTGCGACCTGTGTTTACACTAGCCGACATCATGGAAGCCCTCAGAGCTGCGCTCGCTTTATCAATTGTCCAAGCGCTTTTGCTTGTTTGTTTTTGCAAGCGGAATTACTGCTCCTTGCGGAAGACCACAGACGAAGGACGAGGTTAAGAACGGGGGAAGTACTTCCGCCTACAGGTCTGGCATGTCCTTAACAACGTATTTATCCGGGTACGTGTGGACAGAGTTTTTTTTAAACGAGGTGGTGTGGATGCAAGTTTTTGGAGGGGCGGATATTCGTTTAAAAAAAAACGGCTACGTGTGGAGAAGGCCTGAGTTAAACCTAAGAAAATGACAGGCCTTTGCACGGTTTTGTGCATTGTAAAGGACACTGTCTAACTTAACTGATCTCAATTCAATTGAAAAAGCTGAAAAAAGGTCTTAAAAGGTCAGATTGTGACCTTGTGTCTGTGTCATCACTATGGGTCACAGCGTTTGAAGAAGAGTCCTCTGTCTGAGCTTGGACACCTTTACTGGACATGGCACAATACTTGAGACAGGTGAAGGAGGACTTTGTGGTTGTTTGGTGAGACTACAACAAATATAAAATATGAATGTAAAACAATCATTGATAGCGAATGGCCTTCCAGCACAGGTTTGTTGGTGGTTTTTGTGATTTTATGCCCCTCACTACTGTCTATGCCCCGTGTCTCTAAGAAAAGGCACCCTCTCCCCCAACCCCCCACTCAAAACTAAAATAACTTTACCAGCCATCTGTCAGAGAGCTTGTGGGTCTTCTGTTGCTTAGAAACAAGTCAGACTCTCATTTTCATGCAAGCAGCCTCATATGAATTTACAGTCTCTACATATACATTCAACAATAACCACTAGTTAGATACAAATCTCTTCCCATCATGCATCAGTGAGATGTATGGCATTCACCAGAATGCTCCAGTCTGGTGCAGAACGAGTCGGAGGTTTCAAGTCCTTAACAGGTTTTGATCCTATCATTTTGTTGTTTTGGCGTCAAAATAAACTCCATAATTAAAGCACAGTGAAATAAATGATCTAGTCCAGACAAGAAAACCAGTCCAAATAAACAGGAAAAACCCTCAAAGTGAATCTTTTAATGAACAAAACAAACAATTATCTGTCAGTAGCCATTAATAAATTACCTACAAACAAGCCTCAGCCTGATGGAAAGTGTTTGTGGATGGAGCTCATCACTGTTTCTACATGCAGACGTCAAGATGATCCCTAATTAAATGTCATGGTTTTTGTTTTCCAAGCACATTAATTTGACAGCTCATAAGTCTGAGGTATTTCAAAACTGTTTAAAGCTGATTCTAATTTAAAAAAAGATCTGGTTTCATTTATAATTTCAAACATTCAGCTTCACATTCTTGAGTTACTAATTGAGAAATGAGAGAAAACAATTCTACATGTGTTTGTTTTTATAAAATTCATTTTATTTCTCATTTCAGAGACGATTTTTTGCTACTAAACTTCAGTTTGGGACATTTTAAGATTCATTAACAGTGGAATATTAGGAATTTTGAAGCAAAACTGAATCTTTATTTAACCAGGGAGGTCCCATTGAGATTAAAAAAATGGAACATTGGAAAATGTTCCTACCTTGATGCAAGTTGTGTGATTTTGGTTTGCAATTATATTATTATGATTATTAAAAGGGACATATAATGCACAACTCTGCATCCTCCTTTTGTGCTGCCATGGGTTTCTACTGCCTCTGTAAACACTCCAAATGTAAACATAATCTGTCCATCCATTTTCTGTCAGTGTCTGGTTTTAAGAATTAAATGCTTAAAATGAGTCATTTCACAAAGCCCCCATTTGTGACATCACAAATGGGGAAAAAGAATAGAATAGAATCACCTCTCACCTGGAAGAGAGAGCTGCTGCAGATTCTTACTCATGGATCTTCATGATATGCTAACATCTCACCTCGGACTGGCTAACAGCAACATGTTTTATAAATTATGAGCCTAAAACAAGCCGTTTCATAAAGTCCTAAACAACCCAAGATGCATGGTTCAGGCCAAACGGCTTGGAGAATGCAGGTTTTACCTTGTCCTCCATTGCCAACAAGATCTGCTAGTACCCCTTGGACAAGTCAGACATTGTAAAGTACTGGGTCCAGCCCAGAAGGTTGAGGCGGTCCTTGACTCAGGTCGTGGGTTACATGTCAAACTGTGAGATCTCATTTACTCTTCTATAGTCTACGCGGAACCAAGTACCCCCGTCCTTCTTGCTCACCAGCACAATGGGGCTGCATTATGGACTGTGGGACTCTTCTATCTCCAGCATGGCTTGTAGTTCCTGTTCAACCTGCCTTCTTTTCCTTTCAGGCCGTTGACAGGGTCATACAGTATGATGAGGCCTGGAAGCGTGGTAATCTGATGCTGAATGAGACAGGGAGCCTAATTCAGCGGCTGAATCCTGGGGATCGGGACTGTTGGGGGGGGGGGGTGGGGTGCCAATGACTGCTGTCAATGGATTGGCATGCACGTACCCCACATTGGGCACCACTGTAGCAAGTTTTAAAAGTTTAAAGATTTATTACTAAACAAATTAAAACTAGACTAACTTTAAACACTAAATGTATGGTGTAAGTAAGGTGAAGTGAGACAGAGAATGGTGTAATGTGGAATGTTGTTCAGAACCAGCAAATCCGGAGAAACGATTAGTTCTGATGTGAGTGAAGGTGATGTTTCGCGCTAAGCTTTGATTTGGAGATTTATAACACACATTGAGACGCCATTCTGCCGGTCTACATACCCTTAGCGGAAGTCCCTGTTAGATCAGGAATGTCGAGGTCCAGCTTGACCTTCTCTGGAACCAAAGCCGGTGGGAAAAGCAGCGGTTGCAGACCAGACCAGTCTTAGAGATACTTCCAGGTCACGACAGTTTTGTTAGCATCTAGCGAGACCCAAAACGGGGTCGTGATGTTTCAGCTTTTATTCTGAAAGGAACCGTTGCAGCAGGTGGAGCATCAACAGATTTTATCCAGCTTGCCGTTGGTTCTTTCGGCTGTAGAGGAGAGTTACGGATTGGCCACTCCGACACTTCTCTAGAACGCTTTGAACTGAAGTTAAGGATGACGTGGGCATAGTTTTATAATTTGGATGTTTTGATTTACGGTCGAATCAAAAGACGGCAGATTTACCAAGCACCAAAAAAAAACACGCCTCCGTCAGATCTGGAAGATTCTGATTGGATCAGTAAAAGCAATGAGTCATGTGACTTAACCTTACGTGTGATCAGTCTCTAGTGGACAAAATTAAAGGTATATTACTTATTATATTCTATAGGATTATAATAAAGTAATTAATATTTTCATTTCACACATTGGTTCACATTTTATTATTGGCTAACACTTTGTTTGATTAGTTTAATTAAAATAGAGTTCTTTGATTCATTAAAAAGAAAGAGTTCTTCATTCTTCTCTTGAGCTGGAAAGGAGAAACAGTTTAGATAAGGGCAAAGCATGAGCGGCCTTGACCCATCTTTGAAGATTAGGTTTGTGTCAGAAACTTCTGATTTTGCTTTGAGCAGAGCAAACCAGAGCAGGGCCTTTTGGGCCAGAAATGGATGCTACACATATGTGGGTTTTTTCCCTCCATCAGACCAAGAACACGTGTGTTAGGTCAATTGGTAACTCTGAGTTTTCCCTTGGTGTGATTCGGTGAGTAAATAATTTGTCTCATTGTGTCCCACTGGAAACCTGTCCAGGGTGTCTTCTGTCTCATGCCCAATAAATGCTGGAGTGAGACACTAGCCCTGCATGACCCTATGGAGTAAGCAGATAAGAGAATGAAAAATAAATGAGAACATTACACAGGAATGAGCACATTAGAGAGGTACACAAGCTCTCTCAAGGTTTTGTCTTTATGAATGAAGTTGTACAGCTGAAGGACAAGATTGTCTCTGAATGATGTCCTCTCCTAAAGGCTACTCAGGAGCCTTGATTCAGTTGCAAAGCAAAAATCAAGATACTTTGAATTGTGTTTCTGTTTGTGTGTGTTAAGTGCCTTTTTTCCCCTCCCCCTGACTCTATCCTCATATAAACCTTCTTGATCTATTATAGTAGCGCGACTGGTGTTGCGAATAACCACAGTCACCAATTCTTGTCATGTGTCTATGTATGTATGTATGTATGTATGTATGATCTCAGAATTGTGTGTACTGAAACTCTAATTTCCCTCTGGAATTAATAAAGTATTTTTGAATTGAATTGAATTGAATTGAACTGAATTGATTTGATTTGATTTGATTTGATATGAATTGAATTGAATTGAATTGAATTGAATTGAACTGAATTGAATTGAATTGAATTGAATTGAATTGAATTGAATTGAACTGAATTGATTTGATTTGATATGAATTGAATTGAACTGAACTGAACTGAATTGATTTGATTTGATTTGATTTGATTTGAATTGAATTGAATTGAATTGAATTGAATTGAACTGAATTGAATTGGATTGAATGGCCTCAGTGTGCAGAAAAAGAGATTTGATCTTACTGAACCGTTTTCACAAGGCCGATTCTGGCCTACTTTCCCCTCTTTTGATGGTGTTTTTAAGAAGAGGAAACAATTTTTCATATAGGGCCTCTGAAGATAAAAATCATAAGGTGCTTCACAATATTAAAATTATTGATGTTTTTTTAAATATCATAATAAAAAAATGAAAAAGGTTATCACGAAATCCTGAAAAAGACAGAATCGACAGAAACAACAGCATGAAAAGAAGCTAGTGAGGAAGAAGAGGATGAACAAGAGGTCACACAAAGCCAGCCTGAACAGATGATTGTGGATAAGCATGATTACATAACAGCTCTAGAGATAATCTTATCAGATAATCTGACCGTGTGTGGTGAGTTACAAGTGCTTTGGTCTGCTCGGAGGCACACCGGGACTACACTAGAATCTAGACCGCCAGTTTGCAGAAGCAAGAGGATGGTCAAGCCATGGTCCATTGGAACTTCCGCTGCCCCGGACAGTGGTGCCGATCCAATCACAGCCCTCTATCTGTTTGGTGGGTGTGATGTTACTGCGACTGAGCAAAACTAAGATGGTGACAGCTCGTTTGAAATGGCTTTGGATTATTTAGACTTGTGCTTTTCTTTGAGTCAAGAGCAGATAGAGGTACTTGAGTTTATTCCGAAAAGTTATTGATTTCTGTCTTCTTCAGCAGTGTATGGCAGACTGATGTGCTGACTGAAATCTGTAGTGGTGAGTGCAGACAGTTCGAACGACAACAGTAGATCCCACCCCACGACTTACAGTTTTTAGTGGTTTGTGGCCAGACTTTATAGACCATATATTCACATGTAGGATGGTTTGCCAGGCTACATCGGGACTGCTCCGATCAGAAATCTGGGCTGTGAAACATGATGGATGGTCTTGGTCTGATTTATGGGAACAAATAAGTGTACAGCTTGTTGAAAGGCGATGAAGTGCTGCATGCCCCTCCTCCACCATGTTTGTTTCCTCTGGAGTCACTTTTAATCTCACGAGATTCCCCATCCAAGCAGGAATATCAGTGTGTGAAGGGTGGTGTGTGTAGTATTTGTTGAGCTGCTGAAAACCAATGTAGGACCAAATCTTGGTATATTCATGTTAGTCACTGTGCGTGGTCTCTCAGGCTTTAAAAATGGGCTGACCAGTCTTAGATGAGCTAACCCAAACAAACAAACATTTTTCGGACAGCAGATATGTGGTCATTTTTCAGGTCCTGGTCAGAACTAATCTGTCCATCCAAACTCATGGAAAGAACAAAAGGTAAGATATGAACAGTTTAAATATTTTTCCTGAGAAACACTTCTACTATCTGAAATGTTGCTTTAAGAGAAGGAAGTACATCATTTACAGCTCACAAAATCTACGTCAGTGGTTCACAAATGTTAGGACTCCAGTCTGGGTCTTTTTTTTTTGTGTGTGTGTGTCTGGAACTGCGCAGCTCTGGGTGGCTGCATGTTGGAGTAGCTCTGTTGACTATAGAGCTCCGGACCCCACATGACTCTCAGTTAGTAGATGCCATATTGGCAGGTAAAAGAAGGTAAACAAACACGGATCTTAACCATGAACGTGAACGGGATCGGCTTGGATTTTACTTCGTCGGAGTTTACTTCACACTTTAAAACCGAAGAAATCATTTTATATAGTCAGAAATTAAATAGACTAAACATCTCCGACCCTTACCGTGTCCCTGGGATACTTTTTAAAAGCGCCAGAAGCTGTCGGAGCGGACTTCTTACTGGACCTGGCCAGGGAACCCCTTGGGATTCCCCCAGAGGAGCTGGCTCAGGCAGCTGGGGAGAGGGAAGTCTGGGACTCTCGACGCTACTGCCCGCTCCCACGCCAGAAGCTGTCAGAGTGAACTTCTTACCGGACCTGGCCGGGGAACCCCTTGGGATTTACCCGGAGGAGCTGGCTCCAGCGGCTGGGGAGAGGGAAGTCAGGGCCTCTCGACGCTACTGCCCCCGCAACCCGACTCCGGAGAAGCGGATAAAAATGGATGGATGGATGGACAAATAACAGATTTACACGTAAGTAGTTTAAATAGAGTGCTGTGCTGTTTGAATGTATAAAATGAACGCCAAGAGAAATCACTAGTTTGATTTTTTTTCCGTGAATAAAATAAATATGTCAGGCAGGAGCGTCTCAGGATCTGTCTGAGATCTGTCTCGGCGAGACAGATAATAGCAATCCAAAGTGCTTTTTATGTGTGATCTGACAATTGATCAACCATTGCTTAAAAATTAAATACAGCTTCGCCGGTTAATTGCTGTGACCATAAAACACGTAAACGGCAGCACGCAGAAATCACGAGGCAACGTTTTAAGTGACGTTTACTTGTTGCTGTGAGTAATAAGACAGAAAAAGCCACGCCAAAATAAGTTTAGGAAGCCCACTAAGAATCGTAATAAAAGCATTTAAAATAAATACCACACACAGTTGAGGAAACGTTGGTTTAAGTACCTGATATGAAGTGGTCGCTGCATAAGTGAAAACCTTTACTCTCGGGATCCCACAGCTTCATTTAAGCCCAGTCACTAGCGCGTTTTATTACAATGATCCAACGTTTGCGGCACTCCGGTTCTTGGGGATTCCTGTAGATGGCTCATTCCTTATGTCGTCCGTGTCTGTTCTGCATCCCGGGGCACAACAGGAATCCACCATATTTCCTGTCTGAGTTTTCTGACAATAACAAATAGTTCAGCTGCCGGCTTCTACCTGCCAATATGGCGCCGTTTCGATTTGAACTGTTGCATGCCGGGAAACGTGACGTCAACTCCCGGAGCTCTATATGTAAGTTTTGCCTTTTCTTGGGCATTTTTAATTCTAGTTTGTCAAGAAAAACGGTATTTTTTGGACACTTTACTTTTCTGTTTCTGGTGCTGTGAAGCTTGGAGGATTTTTACTGCTATTTTTTAGTTTTGTTTTCACTTTTTGAGCATTTGTTATGATACGTAACCATGGCAACAAGCTGGTTTACAATCGGGAGCAGCTGATTAACATTGGAAAGGCTGAAATAATACCTCAACTGAAGCCACAAATCCCAAATGAGCTAAAACGCTACAACACAAGAAGCGTGGGTGCAGAGCGGGAGCAAAACGGAGACAGAGAAAGAGGAAATTCAAACCATCTCTTCCAATGATCATAATGGTCAATGTGAGATCACTGGCCAACAAGATGGAGGAACTCCAAGCCCTTTGAAGGACTCAGCCAGAGTTTCGGCAGTTTCGGAACCACTGTGTCACGCTGCCTCCTTCTCAACCCTCGACCTCCTCCCCCGGAGGAACCCACACTCACTCAGCCCAGTCGAACTCCACTACCCAGCATTCCCAGCGCCAGCCTTCCAGCTCAGGTCACCCGCCACGTCTACATAAGGAAGTGCAGCTCAACACCAAACCACTCAGTCATCGTTCCTAACCAGACTATGCTCCAAGTTCCTACCAGATCCTATCGGATTACTCAAGCCTATTCTGACCAGATCAGCCCAAGCCACTCACCCTGCCGACTCACAGTAAGACAGCTTCTTTCCTTTTGGAGCCGCCATGCTCACTAGCTTTGTACGGTTTGACTCCTAGAGCAAACACGTGTCAATCTGCCCGGCGTCAGTCACTCCGCGCTTGGGTCAAAATACACGCAACAATCCGAACTCTCGCTCCGGTCCAGCTCAGCTCGAGTCAGGCCTTACACACTGGAGGAGATAATACAAAGAAGGATTCTCCAGAGAATCAAGAAAATGATGGACAACCCTGAGCGTTCTCTTCACAAGACTGTCCGACAACGGAAGAGTGTCTTCAGTCAGAGGCTTCTTCAGTTTGGCTGCAACACTGACCGCTACTGGAGATCCTTCCTGCCAACAGCCATTGTAATATACAACAACTCTTTGATGACTTGATTATTATTATTATTCTGAGCTACTACAGCAATCAATTTCCCTCTGGGATTAATAAAGTATTTTTGAATTGAATTGAATTGAAAACAAATGGTCTGAAAATAATCTCTAGAAATCCAATTAAGCATAACAAACGATGCACATTATTTATTAAAGTTTTAATAAATAGATTAAATTGGTTAAGACATGTATGGTATGTTGACACTTTCACAGATTTTCCTTTCCTCTGAGAGGGTGGATCTCCTTTCACTCCGAGCCCAGGTCCTCTAGAAATGGGAGCTTGAGGATTCTTTTCAGCATTTTAGTGGCTCTCCTCTGAGGTTGTTCCTGAGATCTGTTAGAGCCAGTCTCCCAGTGTAGGGGTCAAGCCCTGAGAGCTCCAATGCTTTGACTTTCCTCCACTGGTCTGTAGTTAGAGGACCATGATCAGTTGGGTGCAGCCTGAGACCCCAGTTCACTGGGCCACTTGGTGGCGTTCCATGTAAAAATAGCCTTCCTGCATCATGAGTCCTCTACCGATCTGGTTCTGAGATAATCAGTGTCTTTGTAATTCTCTCATTTGGGATATCATCGAGGATATCTCACATTAATTTAAACTAAATGGTTCAGACTTCAGGTTTTCAGTTTTGCATTGTTTCAACTGGCACACGCTGCAGGGCTGATGTAGCTTATTTCTGTTATCAGCTTTGCCTGTGGGAAACGTTCAGGAAGTGTTCCATTACGCAAGCATTTTATAAACTTTTTAGTATATTTAGCATAAAAACATGAATTGTGAATATTAAACTGTTTTTTCTTCGCCGCCTGACTTCCTCCCACGGTGGGGGGTGGTGATGCTGAGCTCCGCGGGGATCGCATCATTGCTTTAAAGCGCAGGCAGACGGAGCGCGCGCACTGCATGGCTCGGGCGCACAGCGATGTAACTTGTTCCACCTGAGGGAAACACTGTGTCGCACTTTGTGCCCTTTCTCACAAACTTACATAAAATCAGAATAACAGTGGACTTGGAGTTGAAGGATCTTAGTTTGGTCATCATGCGGCGCTCTGGCAGCGTGCTGTAGTCATCACGCCCTGAAGCTGCAGCCAAACCCCATGCTTGGTAGTAGACCTGGACCACAAAAGAGGTTTTCTCCTTTCTGAAAATTTATCAGAGCTCTCACATGAAGCAACGAGTTCCTGAGAGTTCCAGTTTATTGGAGAGACTTCGCGCCAGCCAGCAGGAGTCCAATCGGCGATAATTACCGGCACGGAAACATGAATGTTTCTCTCTTCAACTTGACCCAAGATGCGATGCTTAACGGAAGCCAGACGCTCGCTGGAGCTCTGGCTACATATTCCGGCAATGGCACGGACAGCGTGGTGACGGGAGACAGCGGAGGCTCTCTGGTGCTCCTGCAAGACGAGCGCAAACTCTTCGTCATGCGGGTGGTGCAGATCGCTGTGCTGTGCGTCCTGTCTCTCACTGTCATGTTTGGAATTTTCTTCCTCGGCTGCAACCTGATGATCAAATCAGAGAGCATGATTAACTTCCTGGTGAGAGAACGGAGACCCTCCAAAGACGTGGAAACGGTTATGATCGGGCTTGGCTAGATGGCCACATGTGGAGGATCCGGGGATCTGGTGCGGATTTCATACCTTGGGTCAGAATCTGCATCTTCGTCCAAGAAAGGAAAACATATGCAAACATGTCAGATTTCCTTCCGAAATGACTACGGGAAAGTAGTTCAACGACTATGTTTGTGCGTAAAGTTCGTGCGTAAAATCAAGGCAGTTGTTTCCACGTTTTCACAGATCCTATTTTAAGTGACTTGAACAGTGCCAACTTGAACAGATCAACCACAATGTTTACAAGCTGTTACCTCATGTTATTTGTTCTATTTTTAGAAATGAAATTGACCAAAAGCATGATTGTGAAAGTTCCACGCCTGCAAGTGTAACCCGTGGACGTGCTGTGGGTGATATTTTCTGGAGAAGAAACGTATTTTTATTGGTGACGCTGGGTAAAAAATTACATTCAGATATTTTGTAGGTTTTTCCTGCAGCTTTATGGGGTGATTGTGATCCTGTTTGGCATGCTCGCTGACTGATCTGTGAAGTGATTTTTGACACGTTTTGCCCTTTTGAAAGTTCTGATGCTGCATGAAATATTTTGTACGAAGTGACTGAAACAGCTGCATGGAATTAAAATATTGAAATAAACATGATCAGTTTTGTCATCTCTATATCGAATTTCTGCTTTTTGGACAGAATTACATCTTTGAAGGTTGTTTTCTTTAAGCATTTCTACACGATTCTTTAAAATTTGACTCCTTTTTGATTAATTTCTGAACAGAAAAAACTTTAGTTTTTATTCTAACTGTGTAATATTTCACATTTGTGCATCACTTGATCAAATATAAGATTAAATGAGCTCTTGGATGAACAAACAGAGGATGCACATTTTTGAGTAGTTTTAAAAGGATTAGAAGATGCTTTTATGAAGAGCTTTAACTGAAAGCTCTGAGAGACATGCACACCTACTTATACCCTTTAAAGACAGAAGCTCTAATAATTTTCAGAGCAATCTAAATTCTTATTTCAGGAACCAACCTGCAGCTTTGGGGCCACACGACTCCTTTCAGGTTTGACTAAAATAAGAAGTAATGTTCTAAACTCTAGTTTCAGCCATTTTTGACCATGTTATGCAGAACTTTAATTTAAATGTGATTATTAGTCTGTTAAACAGTCCAACTTCCAGTCAAATGCTCTAAACTTTACAAAAAGTCAACTGTTTAAACACATTTAGGCTAAACATCGGAAAAGAAACCCATTTATAAGTTACTCCAAATTTATTTAATTGATTTCTTTCAGGAAAAAGTTCTTCTTAGAGGCAAATCAGTTAACTAAGTGAACTCTTTTTTATTTGAACTCTGTGAAGCGCTTTGGTCAGTTCTAATATAGTTGTAGTTACTAAGTTAAATTCTTATCAAAATCTTCACATAAATAGAGATAGTTCTTATAGGTAGAAACAAATGTTCTTTTCCTGTCAACAAGTTGTTCAATTTCCAATTTTTGCCACGTTTACAGTTTCATTTGACCTCCTGAGACCTGAGCCTCACCTTCATTTGCATTTGTATTTTTGCCTATAGCCAATCAAGATTAGTAGGACCCATAAAATAAATGCAACAAACATGTTTTTTAAACATCCACACGTCCAGACACACTTTAAAATCACATATGGAAAAGTTTCTTTAATTAAATAAATACAATTTTAAAAAGTGGAAAGAGTTTCATAAACAAGAGAACCCAATCTACCCGAATGATAACAGGTCTAAAGTATTTGAATTAGGGCTAAATGGCAGAAGTAGCTCTGATCACTAGACAGGTTGACCCAGACGTAGGCAAACGGGTTTCTGTGACAATAAATCAGGTAAACTGAACGGGAAGTTTTTGTTTTATCTGTTGCTTGTTTTGCATCATGCAAACCTGCAGCAGCAGAAGGGAGATTACAAAACCAGCTAAACGGCTGTCACACTTTCAAAATCCTCACTCTTCACCTTTAACTACTTAAGGTTTTAAATGTAGAAAACAATTCTTCCTGTTTACTTCCAAATCTGATGTTTTGCTTTCATTTCTCAATGATTCTCCTCCTCCCCTCTGAGGCACTCAACTCAGACGCAAACAATGTTCCTATTAATATTTCAGTAGTTGTTAGGAGAGCTGAGGTAGATGAATCTTCACACACACACACACACACACACACACACACACACACACACACACACACACACACACACACACACACGCACGCACGCACGCACACACACACACACACACATGTGCTCGCTCACCAATGCACACACGGGAAGCTGCTCAACAGGCTGTGAGACTCGTAGAAAATTTTTATTTAAAAAATATATATAAATTGTCTAAAATGTCTGTGAAACAGTAAATAAATGCAAAGAGTGAATTAATGAGTCTGATGATGTTTCAGCCACCTTTTCATATTTAGTTTACAGTTCTGTGTTCTATGGTGGTCTTCACTGTCATTTTCTCTTATTTCAACATCAAATATCAAACATTTTCTTTCACAATAATTGAAAACAACAATTTTGCAAGCAGCGATTCTTCTGGAAGCTGCTAATTTACCCCCCTGGGAGAGATTAAACAGAACAGTTCTGGTTCTGTGCCCGTGCACTAATGAATACTTCTCAGAAACAAAGTGCAGTTGGCAGCCTTGATGATAAATGCTTGTGGAAAAAAGGATGAAGTGTGGATGCTGTTTCTGAGGCAATATCACTCAACTCTAAACAACATGTCAGTCAATGAAGAAGCACAATTCCCAATGTGAGTTTAGGCAAATAACATAGTCGGTAAGACGAGGAGTATTTACTGAGTTTTAAAGGTTTAAAGTGTTTGGAAGTGGTAAGTTTGGTGTTCAGTCCTGGTCCTTGAGGCCCTCTGCATGTTTTAGCTGTTTCTTTGCTCCAACACACCTGATTCAATTCAATTCAAAGATACTTTATTAATCCCAGAGGGAAATGACGCACTGACACAATGGATTTCACAAGGCTAAAGGAACCCTAACCCTAAGCTTAAAGAGACAATGTGTAGTTTTTACCATTAATTTCTGGAAATATCCATCAAAATGTTGTTGAAAATTAATAAAATGATGCACAGTTGTTGAAAAATATTGGTGGCTTCATAACATTTAACCATAAAAATCAAGTCTAAAAAACATGAGAGCGGTTATAAGTCGCTGCGCGACGACATTTTAGATGCCATGTTTTCTTCTACAGGAGCCCTTGAGGACAAAATGCATTTACTGATTCGTAAAAAAACAGTTACAAAACTTTCTTCATTCTTAAATGTTGTTGTTTTACACATTGACCTCTCTGCTTATTGCCAGTGATGAAAGGGAGTCTGATGTGCTTGTTATTTTGCTAAAGTTTGCACTCCCCAGAGCTTTTTGACCCTAATGGGCATCCGTTGGTAAGGTCTTGCGCCAACACAAAAACACTGCTTGCTTGCAACAATGTAGGTATCTACTGCCCCTATCACCAGGAAAAATACACACTGTCACTTTAAAGGAGCTGAACACTTGTTTGCCAATACATTTCCCCAGTAGGAATAAATGCGTAAGGGGGAGGGGCTTCAGATGCAGGAAGTACAAGTCAGCTGGAGAAGACAGTAGCTTCAGATGGCAGGATTCAGACTCTTATTTCCTGACATTTGGACATCTCACCTCTGATTGGATAACAGCAAAGCAACTCTTACCACTGATTCTGTTTACTCTGCAACATTTATGTTTAATCTCCACAAATAACACCAGCCTGGAGGACTTCTGCTGTGTGGTGGAGTTGCTAGTGCTAACAGTTAGCTTCTACTAGCCGAGATGTTCTCTGCTGTTTCCTGGATGCTAAACCAACAACAGCCGTCGTGAGCCAAGGTGGGTGAGTCCATGAATGTTAGTGACAGTGTGACGTAGATCAGTCAGGATTTTCTAATCCTGGAGTTTTACCATCTATTTTCTATCAGAAGCTAATGCAGGAGATAGGTGTAGGAGACTATTTTCATGAAAAACACAGAGTGACAGTTTATAATCGGAAATATTCACACCAGGGTGTGAATATGTGTGTGTGAATGAGTGAATGACTGATTGTGCTGTAAAGTGCCTTGGGGGCTCCAGGATATTAAATACAGGCCATAATTATTAAAACATGTTTTTTCAGTGTTCCACTCCTTTAAAATGTTAACAAAAGCTTAATCACATTATTAAAGTTGTGTATCTGAATGTTTCATTATTGTAATTTTCTCTCAAGGATGTATTTGTTCTGGACTTGACTGCTCCTCGGATAAAGTATTCACTCTTTCTGCTCCTACAGGATGGGCTCTGCTAATCGCCCACTTCTGCTGAAGCATATGCTGGGGAGTGAAAATCTGTTACTGGAACGATCCATGATGATAAATAATTTGATCTCATTACACGGAGCAATGATAAGACAGCAGAGGTTAAGGCTGGGATGATAAACAGGACGCTAATGTGCAGGAACGCATTAACATGCTGATGCCTCACTGAAGTCAACAAGTGTTGGTTTGTGTCAGGTTCTGAGATCTGTCTCTTTACTGCTGCTGCTCATGGAGGAGCGTCACCACTGACCTTTGAAAGCACAGTCCTCGCAGGAGATGAACACTGGCTATGAAATAATAGGCAAAATAATGGTGATTAAACCAGCGGTGACATTCCCCTCCATGATAGAGATATTTTTCTAATGAAGGCTGGCTCTGGATAACAAACAGACAATATCCTTTAGAGGATTTTTTTGTGCTCCACTTGATTCTGGTTTGATGCAATCATTTTTAATTCCCTCTGAGTTTTTGATCGGAGCAACAACAAAAGATGTGTTCAGCACTCAGGCGGGTGCCAGAAGGATGAAATAGCCTTTCAGAGCTTGGCTCAATCTGCATTCAAAGGATGAAGCAATAACAATAGAGAATGAGGTCCAGGAATCCACAAGACAGTGGCGGCACCAGGGGGACGCTATAGCTACCCCTGGATTAGTCATTGCACCCCCAAGTAAATATTAGATTTTTTTTTTACAATTTAATTTTAATTTAACGTGTGGATGTGATAGTATTTAACATAGAAAACAAAATAATCAGTAAATTATCATATAGATAGTAAAAACTTAAACCAAAACAGGAAATTGATGTTAACCTTTGACCTCATTTTCCACCTGTGAACAAATGAAAGGTAGTGGTAAAATGGATCGGGTTTTGTTGCCCACATTTCCACGGGTTCAGTCAGAAACGAATGAATGTTTGGAAGTGATCTCAAACCCACTAAAACCTACGGATCTGGATGAAGAGAGTCAACCCTCAACCGCCGCAGCAGTCCAGGGTTTTGCCGCTGGAAATGCTAATGCTAACTTTAGCTAACCTTGCAACACTCTAGATGGTTTTCTGTGTGGCTGTATGTGTTTATGATTTCATGGAAAAGTCAGCGATTGTTCACATGTTTATGATGTGTATTAATGATTGTTTCGGGTGTTGTGGAGGTTTTGTGCACGCATGTGTATCTGCTAGTGTTGAAGGTGTTTTAGAGAACAATAGGTACGCATGACCACTTCCTTCATAGCAGCCTCAATAAAAAGACTAGCTCCTTCATAGCACCTGCAGAAAAACATGTCTGGATGTGCTACAAGAGGATGTATACAGTGTTTCCTTCATTAATACATTCAAAGATGCAGCAGAGCCACGATAGTTTCTACAGATGTCACATGATAAAATCTCACCTCTTTATTAACCGCCATTTAAAGAGGAAAAGCAGGAAATGATGTTTTGCCTCTGTCTGTGTGGCTAGTAAAATATGTCATTCACCTATGTATGGATTCAAATGACACTTTAAAAAACACCCTCATTCAGTCTGGAGCTTTCCTCATGTCAAGAATTATGTGTGTTTGTTTCAGGAATCTGTAGAAGTGATAGTCTTACCCCGATACTGTGGTATAGTGAAGGCAATATGTCTTTTTTTTTTTTTTTGCTAAGCCCGCCCTCGTCCTATAGAGCCCCATGCAGTTTGAAATGAGTGCCGCGCCGCATTAGCCAATAGCATTGGACATCCGCTTATGTACAGTTGCCAATCACAGAGCGTGTGCAAGCGTTTATGGAAGTACGTAGACTGATGCAGAGTTGGTGACCTTTACATATATTAAACCCCAAAGTGGAGGAGTGGCTAAAGCAGATCCCAGGAAAAACATCAGACATCTCAGTCCAGAAAAAGGAGGTTCTAGGAACAGCTAAGATACTGCGCAGAACCCTCAAGCTCCCAGACCTCTGGTAGAAGACTCCAGAAGGATGAGACCGCCTGTGGAGAGTGAGATGAGAATTTTTAAATATTGACACGTATATAGCATCCAGCAAGATCAAGCAAGTGGAAACGGCTGATGGTGCTACACATTTTAGATCTAGATGGCACCCTCTGATTCCAGATTTCTGCTTTAAAGGGATACTTGGCAGTTTTGGCTTGCTTTTAGCACCCCTTCGAGTCCTTCAAGCAGGGGCGCCGTAAAGGGGGGAAAGGTTAAGACGAGTCTAAAGCTTGGTTTATGCTTGACGCATTCACTTTCCGCGCGGTGATGCGGCTTGCGGATGGAACGCGCTTCACAACTCGCAGCATTTATGGTTCGTGCGGCTCGTCTCTGCGGTGAGCCAATATTCTCCCAAACTGTAGGGGGCAGCATGGAGCTCTATGGCATGCATCCAACACTACACCATAGTAGAAGTAGAAATTACTGTTTACAACATGGCATTTCAGCATTTTTAACAGCGTTCTCGTCTTTTCTGACAGAGCAAGCTATTTCTCTCCAAGAATTATTAACTACATGTTGATCACGGTGATCTCTGAGAGCTGAATCATACAAATGTCTGTATTTACGAACCTCTGCCATACTAGTTCTTGCCGGTCCGCCATGTTTTTTTGCGTCCGTCCGTCCGCGTGGTTAGAAATTTTCTGAGGTGCGCGTTGCGGAAATTCTGGGCCGTGCGGAGGTGCGGTGGAGGGGCGTGGTTGTTAAAATGAGGCAAAATGACGCAACTTTTCCGTGCGGAGCCGTGCGGACCTCGCGGACGCGTCAAGCATAAACCAACCTTAAGGGCCCAAGGCTGTCAGGGGGCCCAAAAAGTTTCAAACTTTAATAAAAAAAAATAAAATTTTAAAATCCATAAGTACTTTACTTTGCAGTATTTTTTCTAATTTAAGACATTAAACAAACAATCTTTTTGTCTCAATCAAATGTAAATGAATTCAGAGGTGTAGAATCACGCAAGGTTCTCTCATTTGTGGCAAAGGTCACATTTACCCAGCTGGGTCAAGCTGGGTCAAACAGTACTTTTAAATCCACAGATTAACCAAGGAGCCACGATGTCTGGGGGAACCAATCACTATCTGCTGCTGTTCCGTCCCAGGAGAAGGATACTTCAAGTCACGATAATAATTAAATAATAATATTAATAAAACTCTTTGATTTTATTACTGTATATTATAATCATCATAAATGATCACTTGGTTCAGTATAAAGGTATTTGAATTACATGAAAGGTTTGGATATAATAATGATTAATTATGATTATGGTTGATGACAGTAAAATATGTGTTCAGCATATCAGAATGTCAGTTTCACCTTATCCATCTAACACAGAGCTCATCCAGATAAACAATAACCCAACACATGTTTTTGACGCATGATCAAAGCTCTCTTGCTGCGAGAGTGGGTGTGTTCTGAGAGCTTTGTAAACTGTAACCATCATAGCTTCACGTTCAGTTCGTGAACCCACCACCATCACAGAGGAGCAGGGAACGGCCGTCCCTAACCTCCACCTGCTGTTTTGTCACGCCGACAAGAATAGCTAAGAATAAACGAAACTGTAACCAGCTGACGAAAAAAACTCCTGACAGAGTTATTGATTTCTGAGTTAAGTTAAGACGAGAAACTTCCATCCAGCCAAACGCTCGACACTGTGTACCCGGGACATCTCGCGTCTTCCCTGCCGGACTGAGTGTCATCTTGGATGGACACCATCCTCCTGATCTCCGGATCCACAAGAGGGTCTCCTGTTTGGGTGAGGTAGAACACTGGAATGCGTTTGATGCTGTTTTCTTTTAGTGAAAGACTCAGTTAGCTGCAAAACATCATTTTCATCCAGAACGCTTCCTCTCTCTCTGAAAGAAATCTTCTAATGGGGGCGACGGTGGCACAGGAGTTAAGTGCTCGCCCCGTAATCGGAAGGTTGCAGGTTCGAGCCCCGCTCAGTCTGTCGCTGTCGCTGTGTCCTTGGGCAAGACAATTAACCCACATTGCCTGCTGGTGGTGGTCGGAGGGACCGGTGGCGCCAGTGCTCGGCAGCCTCGCCTCTGTCAGTGCGCCCCAGGGCAGCTGTGGCTACATTGTAGCTCATCCCCACCAGTGTGTGAATGTGTGTGAATGGGTGAATGACTGGTTGTGTTGTAAAGCGCCTTGGGGGGTTTCAGGACTCTAGAAGGCGCTATATCAAATACAGGCCATTTACCATTTACCATTTAATAATTCCATTCACGCATCCAAACTCGTATTTCCAATTTAGCTTCCATCCAGCCACAGGTTTGCCTTTTACAACAAGTTTAATATCAAAGCTGTTAAAAATTGTCATTAAATTGTCATCCATGAATTGTCGTTTATAATTGTCGTTTCAAATCTTTAAGTTTAAAATTGTTAGCAATAAAATTTCTTCATTTTTAAACGTGCCTCATTATTGAAACGAAACACAGAAAAGGTATAATATTTCTGGTTATTGAAAAGCAAAGATTCCTAGCTTCTGATTCAAAAATAAACTTTTGCTATAAAATTTAACTATTTCAATTAAACATTAATCTTTGGATTAAAATTAGACCAAACAGGTTGTTGTATGAACTTAGATCGATTATATAAGTATCCGGGATATTTATACATGATCTAAGCCTCATAGGTTAATCTGATTGGTCATTCTCAGAATCTCCAGCTGAATAGCAACAGTGCTGATTCTAGTTTGTAGTTATTCTCTACAGAGGTCTCTACTTTATTTTGACAAGTTCATTTGAACGTTGAAATAAGCAAGAATGCTTGTAGACATACACAATTAAGCAAAACTGAAACACTAATATAAAGTATATATATATATATATTTATTTTTTTTCTATTTTTTTCTCCCTTCGCATCTGGGAAGGCGGAGCCACAGCGCCCCTTATGGAGGAGCTGCCAGGGGGCCCAACTTGATATTTTTTCATGGGGCCCAACATCTCTAGCACACCCCCCCCCCCCTCCCGCCTTCAGTGAAACCAAAAGTGAAACTTATCTCCTCGTCATGTGTTTGTCTCTTTAACACTTTAATCTAACAGCTGAAACATCTCCTTCATTAGGTTTTAAAGAAGTGAGTCATCACTAAATCAAACTAATCAGCTGTGTTGATGAACATGCAGGAAACATCCTGGAACTAAACTCTAGTGCCAGCCATGTCAGCTCCACTTTACGAAGTCCAACAGGGATCAGATCGCAGTGTTGGGGAGAATACGTTGTAAATGTATTTACTTACAGAATTCTGAATACTTGCTTTAAAATGTATTCTGTATTTACTTTGTTTAATCTTGGTACTGTATTCAGAATACTTAGAATACTTTCCCAGAAAAACAGCATTTAGGTCTATTAAATATCACAGTATGTGTTGATAGCTACTCCCGCAGGAAGCAGCGCATATTAATGCTAAATGTCATGTACCGACTGGGAAAAAAAATAAAACGATTAAATTATTTTTGTTACTTCATTTATCAAACAGTCAATAGAAAATATATTTCTGTTTCTGTGAGAAAGTGCTGGAACATCGCACAGCATTACTGTCTGCAAGAAAATGTAATCTAGACAAAACGCTTCTAAATTATTGGGACTGGCCAATCACAGCACATTTATTTAGAAAAAACGATGTATTATTTTTATTTTGTTATGTGTTTTGTAGTTTTTCCACCCAAAGCAGTCAAATCAAAGCACTCTATATGTTTGATGAGCCAACTCTGTCTGCCAAATGGGCGGGATGTACCTGCAAGTTAGCAAACCAAGATGGCCGCTGCTCCATAGTGGTTCAATCACAGCGTTGTTTTCATTTGGTGGGTCAATCACAGCACTCTGTTGGTGGACGGGATGTCCCTGATATAAAGATGGCGGTGGATTGTTCGAAACCGCTTTGACATCAACTTTGGACTATTTTTTACTTAGGGTTTTCTTTGAGTCAAGGGGAGATGGATGGAGGTACTTAAGTTTATTTCGAAAAGGATGTATTTGCATCTTTTTTGACGGAGTAGGGTGGACCGCATCGTTGACTTGACATTCGTAGCGGTGAGTACGTCTGGTTGTTTGGTATCCAATAGCACGCGGGGAAAGACCATAGATCCCACCCCGCGCTTAGAGCAGAGACTAGAAAGAGAGCTGAGAGCCGTAAATGGACCGTTGACGCTGCCCGACAATTTCTTTATTTATTTATTGAATTCATTTATTCATCTTTCGGGTGAAAAGTGAAAAACACACAAGTATTCCAATGATATTACGAAAGTAACTGTATTCTAAATACCACGTATAAAAATAGTAACTGTACCGGAATACAGTTACTCATAATTAGTATTCTAAATACTTAACGGCGGTACTAGTATTCCGGTACTCCACAACACTCAGATCGGCACTCTGAAGTTGCAAGTGCGATATTCTGGCCAAAGACGGTGGTGGGGTATGTGTGACATTTTATTAAAGATCATTTTAGTGATACTGGCTCAAGAAAACGACCTAAAAATATGAAAAAGTTGCAGAGTATGGCTTTAACTGATTCTTGCAAACACAAAAAAGGCTCAAATGCAATATTACTGATTCAGATATTGATAGTATTTTAGACACAACACAGTGTCTAAACATTAGCTGATTAAAAATAAAAGGTTGCAATTAACCATATACGTTCTTTTTTTTACAAGTTGGGATAGTTCCAGTTTGTTGATGTTCTTATTGCACATTTACAATGTTTAGGCCAGGGGTCGGCAACCTGTTCCCATCAAAGAGCCATTATTACTCGTTTCCCACAGTAAAGAAAACACTGGGAGCCACAGCAGCCACGGCGTTGTGGGCGGGGCCTACCCTCAGACAGCAGAGAGCTGGTTTAACCAATCACAACAGGTGACAGCAGCCAGTACCGGTCGCTCGTGCACGTCAAAGTTATCTTTCATAAGACGATAATCAATAAAACAATTAATATAAAGTGGATCCAGAAGCTGTAGCCTGTCTCTGCCTACAATATGTTGATATTTTTCACCCTGTTGGTGGTTTTACTGAGCAGGTGCCACTTTTGTCATACGTTTCTTTTTAAAACATGTGTGGATTGTTCAGAATACAAATCCAGGCTCTGTCACGTTTGATTGTTGTAATTAAACTTTGTAGGTGGGGACGGTCAGAAAAGGATCCTCATTTACAGTGACGGAGATAACGGCGCAGTGCACCTGGCTCCGGTGGTAATCAAGTTAAATTATATCTCTTTGCAACAATTTTCACAAGAAAACAAAACAGTTAAAAGCAGGGCTTGTGTTGACCGGACAGTTCCCGTATTTGACCGTTTATTTTGACGGAGAAAGAATAGAAAGAATTACCCCGACGCATGCAGACGAACTGACATTTTATTCTACGCACATCGCAGATGTAGCTAAATCGCTCAAGAAAAGATTCCCATCTGAACATCTGAGCTGGACACTGCTCAGCGCAGCTCACTGTCAGCGCGTACATAAGGTGCACAGCGAGCTGAAGATGTGGAGAGGGGCTTGGAGCGCGTCGCAGAACCAGAGCGCATGCGGGAAGATTCCTCCGACTGAAGCGAGCGTTTTCCAAACCCTGTCTCTCAGAGAGACTTGTCACTTAGAAAATGTTCCCTGATGATGAAACTTTGGGTGAATAGTGCTTGTTCCTGTCTCCAATGTGGCGACACATCCATGAGCCATCTGAGGAGAAGCCCAGAATCTCACATCCTCTTCAGCTCAGAAAGCTCCTATGATTACGCACAAGCGTCAACCCGGTCTCACAGTACGACCGAGTTGGGCCTGTTCAGGTTTACGCAGACAATCTTTACATTTAGAATTGGCATGCAGATATAAAATTAATGCAGTAAAATATAAAGCTTTTTATTTAAATATCCATTCATTATTTTACAAGCACAGATGGAAGAGCCGCATGCGGCTCCAGAGCCGCGGGTTGCCGACCCCCGGTTTAGGCCAACAGCACCAGGCAGCTGATAAACCAGCAGCTTTTGCCATCTATCAACTTGTATTTTGAAAATTCAAGTAATTTTGCTTCAAAACTCCCCACAGACTTTTCATGGAAACTAGGAAATAAGGGATGTTAACTGAGTAGTTTTTGGTGTGGAAACTCAACATTTGGAGCTTAGCCTATCTAAGACGACCATCTTTTAAATTACAGAAATGTTTCTAGACACACAGAGAAAATTTGATGCGGTAGCTGAGAAAAATCCACAGAGCATATCAGTGCACTATTGCACGAATGGTTAATGACTAGTTTACAGCACTTTCCAGAGTTCTGTGCCCCCCCCCCCCCCCCCCCCCCCACGGTGCTTTACAACACAACAATCATTCACCCCGTCACACACAGAATCCTGCAGAGCATTACCAAATCAACTATAACAACACTCTCAATTCTCACCGTCAAAAAAAGGCATGCTGGACTTTTAATTTCCCTTTTGGGGTGGAGGGATTTCTGAAAACTGCACAGATGCACACATACTTTCCTCCTCATGCTTGGTCCAATTCAACAGCGCACCTGGAGTCCATGCATTCATGAAATTTTAAACAAATCCATTATGGTGGAGCAGAAAAGCAAACAACAAACATTTCTTGCCCTTTCTAAAACACAGTGATGTTGAAAAGTTCATGCATACTTGAACATTTATTTTCCAAAAATACATCTCATGCATGAACCTCTCGAGATGCCTTATTTCCCACTCACAACTGTGCTTCTCTGGTGCGTTTATTCATTTCGTTACTGAATTGTGCTGTCAGCAGCAGTCCCAACGGAGTTTTAGAGTACTATGCTGTGCCTCAGCGATATATTTTTTATTTTTCAGTTTTTTTTTTGTTTTTGTTTTTTTTTTACTGATCCAGTCTTGAACTTCACCTGTCAGGATGTCAGACTCACTCTGTCCCTTCCTCTCCCAGTGGCCTTAAATTTGCCTCATTCCTCGACCACACAGACCTGCACAGCCAATGAGCCCATGCTAACACATGCTGTCATGAAACAATAGATTAAATTAAGTCATAAGAAAGAATGAGAAGAATTAAACTGAGCTTTTGAGCAGTAAAAGAAATGGCTAATGTTTTGCAGATAAAAAGAAAAATTAATTATATTCCTTTTCATGAGCTCCTTGGTGAACGTGACACACATTTCTGTGTTTTAAAGTGTTTTGTTCAATAGCTAGCCGCTGTAATTATATGTAGCAATATTTCTCTGTGTGTGTGTGTGTGTGTGTGTGTGTGTGTGTGTGTGTGTGTGTTTGAGAGAGAGAGAGAGAGAGAGAGAGAGAGAGAGAGAGAGAGAGAGAGAGAGAGAGAGAGAGAGAGAGAGAGAGAGAGAGAGAGAGAGAGACAACAGCACGGTTAGATTCAGCTGGATCTGTGCCCTGAGTAAAAAAAAGTCTAGAGTCTTTCTTTCCTCTGAGCTGAGTCTCTTACCGAGAAGATCACAGACTCCATTATCTAATGAGCCTCGAACCTGGAGGAAGCTTTCAAACAGAGCTTAATAGAGCTACAGGTCTGTCTGCGCAGACCTTCAGCTGTGAGCTTAAATCTAATCCTCACAACGAATGTTGATCCATACAAAACAAAGAATCTGGGTACCGATGAGTAGAAGCAAATCACTGTTCAGATCAGAACAGAGAACGGGGACATGGGCATGGGGAATGCTGATGACATTGATAATTGGACACCAGCTTGGCTGTTTCTGATGGAGCAGATCATCGTGGGACCAATCGAGTCTCAATGGATGGGAAGTAAACATCCAACAGAACGGAACTCATTCTCTTAGAGGCATTAAACTCTTTTCTGTAATGGCTGCGTGGTCTCGTGGGAAAGGTGGGTGTCTCATCTCATTGACTTTCATGAAAAATCAAATCTGTTTCACCACATCCCTGCTCTTAATGCACCCGCCTCCCTCCAATCACTTAGATCCAAATGGAAAGTGGGAGATAACTGGTGTTTGTGGCTGGAAAGTATTTCATGAACACACAAGATCAGAGCGAGTAGAAAGACATGTTAATTAGTTCATCTGGCGGTATAAAGATTCACCCCGAGCATCTAAGGAGGTGGTCTGCCAGCCACAGTCATATCTCACATCACCTCTTGACTGGCTTTTACTCTCTCATCCATACATTTTAGACCACTAAAGACAGAGTAACATTCATCCTCTCTGCCCCGTCCTTCAGGCCATTTAGCTTCTGTACTCTCATTCTTGTGGCTTTTCATCTCGTCAGACATCCCTCCCAAAGGGAGTCAGGTGGCATTAGACAGTGGTAAAAAATAATAAATAAATAAGTAAATAAATAAATAAATAAATAAATAAATAAATAAATAAGCAAACAAACAAATAAATAAATGAAATAAAGAGACATTCTAATAAGACAATGCAAAAAAATAAAACTTGCTGCAGACATCAGTCAGAAACTGAATTACAGCATGTTTCCAAAAAGTACTTGAGGTATCTCCAGCTGAAGCGTGATCCTCATTAGGCTGCTGGTGACAGGCGGCGAGAGGAAGTGGACAACTTTAAACCTAAAAACATTTATCATACTCCTCATGACAGTATCTAAACAATTTGTGCAGCTACACACACACACACACACACACTCCTACCCCCATACATGAGCTGCAGGGTGGTATTGTCATAGGAACAGGGAAAGGTAATGGCCATGTTCTGGAGCTGATACCACAGGGGGTGAGGGGCAAAAGTGTGTGAGGGGGTGCAACTGAGTCGTAATTAGAAGCAAATGAGATGAGTTTAAAGTCAGGAGTTACCATTCTGTTTCCACCTAACTTCACTTAAACAACAACTTCAAGAAACAATATTTAAACAAACAGACGCATAAACGTTAAAACAACAATTTTATATATGTGTTTGATGCAGTTAGTTCTAGTGCAGAGAAAACTGCAGGCCGTCTCATGCCTGTTGTGGATTAATGAACCTTAAGGAAGCCTCTCCATCCACACGAGCTCCGTAGCAATCACTCATTTTTACTGTCTGCTTTAGAAAAATGCCAGAGAACTGGCAAGCCGCAGCTGATCAGGCGGAGTGATGTAAAACATGAAACAAAAGAAGTTCACTCCACAGTCAAGAGCAAGAGACTGGAAACATCCTCCGGTTATTTGGAGCTGCTAGTAGATAGTAGTCTAAGGACTCTAGGCTTTTTTCCCCGTGTCCTGTTTGGCTGTGAAGCAATCAGAATTGATGTCTGAGTGCTGAAGACAAGCCTTACAGTTTTACTCTCACAGGTGGAGCGTACGGCTCAACTATAATGCCTCGCCTGATACCAAAACCTCTTCATGCTTTCCTTAGTTTTGAATCCCAAAGGACATGGAGACAGAAATGAGAGAGAAAGGGGGGAGGGGAATGGAAGAGGTGGGGTAGGGGGTTCACAAAAACAGGCTACACAGTAGCTACATTGTAGCTAATCACCATCAATCTGTGTATGTAAACAAACACACACTCTCACACACACGTTATTTTTAGGGTTTAGAAATAGTCATCGATTTTTGTTTGATTTGCTTCATTGTTGATGCATGTTTTACCTTGTGAATATATAATTAATGTAGTGACATGTTCTGTTTTTTTATTCTTATGCATGCATATTATAATTGTATTGACAAAAATATTTTTGCCTTATGGAACTTAGAATTCCAATGAGAATTAAAAAGAGAGATCATATCTCTCCTGTCTTAGCTTCCCTACATTGGCTGCCTGTTGAATTCAGAATAGATTTTAAGATCCTCCTTCTCACACATAAAGCTCTTAATAATCAAGCTCCATCATACATCAGTGACCTGATTGTTCCATACGTTCCTAACCGAGCACTTCGCTCTCCGACCGCAGGCTTACTCGTGGTTCCCAGAATGTCTAAAAATAGGTTGGGAGGCAGCTCTTTTGGCTATCAGGCTCCTCTCTTGTAGAACCAGCTCCCAGCTTCAGTTTGTGAGGCAGACACCTTGTCTACTTTTAAGACTAGGCTTTAAAATGTTTCTTTGATAGGTTCTATGGATAAAATCTGATGTTAGCCCCTCATGGCGGGGGCCATTGGCTAGCACACTGCTGCTTACCACTTAGCATTCTCCTTTTTCCGATAATAACATTTTACTTTATTTGACATTGAATGTGCTACTACTAGTTTACCTGATTACAGCAATTAATTATAGATTCACTAAGATGAATACAATAAAGTTTATCTTTTACTACATAGAATATTTACTAAGAAATCACAATGTAGCCATAAAACCACCACTTAGTATATATGGTGTGTGTGTGTGTGTGTGTGTGTGTGTGTGTGTGTGTGTGTGTGTGTTTCTGCTCTTGTCTTCTCGATCCCCAGTGAGTCGTGGTGGATGGCTACTCATACTGAGCCAGGATCCTCTGGAGGTTTCTTCCTGTTAAAAGGGGGTTTTCCTCTCCACTGTCGCTGCATGCTTGCTTAGATGTGGCATGGTAACCAAGAGACAAAAAACAAGTGTAATTATAACTTAGTGATTATAATTTATTTGACTGCTGATTTTAGATAACCTACTGGTATGAAAGCAGCAGAACAATACCACAAAGAAGGTTAAAGTTCATGATAGAAGACTTTTGAATTTTTTAGGATAAAAATGAACAGTACAATTGAAATAAAAATAATTGAATGAAATAGCTTTCTTTTCTTTGCAAGAACAATCTAAACCCAAAGCGTGTGGGCAGCTTTTTATTATAGAATGTTTATTTTTAGTTTAGTAACATCATTTATGAATTTGCTCATCTGATCACCTGTGATTGCTACCCCCCATCTCCTCGTCCTCGCCCTCTTCATCCTCCTCCTCTCTGTCTGATGCTTCCTTTTGTTTTTCTTTGCCCACACAATGATAATAGGGGGGCTTTTAAAAATAAAGACGATCTGCCCAGATTACAGAGTTTTAATTACAGAGCTGTAGATGCAGTGGGGGTGTCCAGACCTCATCCAGTGACAGGAGTAGCTGGGGGTGAAGAGGGTGAGAAAATCTGGGAGGCACGTGCAGTGTTTCCACCACAGAAATCTCTGGGAGGGGGAAAAATAACTCAGAGAAATGGTGGCTCGGTCCTCTCAGTCGTTGCGTCTCAATACAAAATCACTATTTCAGGACTTGATGAAGCCGTCAGCAAATCCTGAGTGCTTAGGCAGTGAGTGATGTCACTGATAAGCACCAAAAAGCGACCACGGACGATAAAAGTTTTATTCTGTTAAAGCACACCATAGTTTTCTCTATTTGGGGGACGTTGAAAGTGGCGATGTGATGTAAAACGCGACGTTCAATGACCAGAAGAAGCTCCATTTGAACAGTGCTCTGTGAAACCACAAGTGTACAAAATGAAGCCATTGTGAGGGAATTTCTGCAACACTTTTTAAAGTTGGGAATTTAAAAGCTGTGATTTGAAAGCAATGTTAAAGCTGCTTATTTTCTTTTCCTCCCACTCTGCTTTACCAGCAACTCCTGCAATTTTACAAAGACCGGTTGTTTGGCGATGTCTGATACAATTTCCTTCTGAGTTACAACCAATCAGCATGAGATAAACACAAATCCTACTCAGCAACTTTACTGGGACTTTCGGAGGACATACCACAGTTCAAGTACTCTGTTGGCTCCTGGAATGGCCCAGAAATTGGTCCTTTCAAGTTGGCTACAATGAGATACTGCTCCAGGATTTTGAGTCTCTGTGTTTGTGTTTTCTTTTTTGGATATTTTTGTGCAATTGTTAGACAAAATGACTTGCTGTGGCAATAATTGCACTAATAGAGCGTCCAAGGAGTCTCCACTTCATTTTTTTCGGTAAGTAAAATTATATTTATGTATTTTAGGTCGCTGCCGAGCTGAGCTTAGATTTTAACATGTATTGTTTAACCATGAAATTTAAATGTAATAGGGTAAAACCCAGTGCTTTTAACATAATGCTGCACTTTAGAAAATGGGTTGAAATATAACATGTTGGTGGAGCTGGGTTCCCACTATCGGCTTGTGGAGCTCTCAGGAGACCGATGTTTTCCACCCGTTCTCCCCTCCCTGCAGCTCTGCGCATCTCTGTCTGATCGCGGCTTCTGTCTGCTGCGCGGGCTACCGGCTTGTGGAGCTCTGGGATGGAAACCTTTCCACCCGGTTCTCCCCAGCGGCAGCTCTGCACATCTCAGATTGCATTGGCGCTTGTCTGCTGTGCAGCTGCTGGCTTGTGGAGGTCTCAGAGACCTCTGTGTTCCACCTGGTTTTACCCAGCGGTCATCCCGGCGTATCTCTGACTCAGAAGCTCTGGTGTTGTGCACAGTTAACTCCGGTTGTAGCTAGGTTGCTACCTCCGTTAGCTACCTCCGCATTAGCTTTGGGTTAGCTTCAAGTTAGCTTGTAGCTAGTTAGACCGGGTGTCGTCAGTTGATCCCAGCCTTACAGCCCCACCCTCAGCTCCACCTCTCTTCCCTTTTGTGGAATTGTCTGGGCTTGACGGAACCTGTGACACGGTCAAAATGGCGGTGGTGGCCACCTACCATTTATCTTCAAAAATGTGTTATTGGAGTCTATGGAAATGAATTGTCCAGTATTTATATGTCGATGGTTTCCTCATATAGGAAACATTTTTTCTGATTGGCTTAATGAACTCACCTGGATTGGAATGTTTATTATGTGAAGTGCCTTGAGATGACCTTTGTCGTGATTTGGCGCTTTATAAATAAAATTGAATTCAATTGAATTGAACTTACTGAAGTCCAAATGGAGGGGCTCAAATGCAATAAAGTCTTCAACAGTTGTGCTTACGGTAATAGCAATATATATATATATATATATATATATATATATATATATATATATATATATATATATATAACAATTTTGAATTCCTGTCCACTATAGTGACCATTATGCATCAAAGGGTTAAAATGATACTAAAAAATTATCTGAGTACAGTATTGTTGATTTAAAGTTAGACCTCATAAACACTGAGCATCTCTAAAGTTTTACACTAAAATCCAAGTAGGTGAGACTTATACTTTGACACCAAAGAGACTTTTTCTCTTCATTATCAAAGAGAAAATCACACATTTCAAATCTCATTGCCTAAACCTTGTGGGATGATATATTTTTATAGTCAGAATTTCATTTCTTTTAATCATCTATGGATCCAATTTTGGCTTCCAAAATGAGTTTAATTATACAGAAACAGTGTTTTAAATACCGCAGGTCAACATGGTGTTCACAGACGGAGGTAGTGTGTGATTCTGATGAATGCGCACTGCGTGGGTGAGTGTGGTGTGTGTGCGTGCGCATGTATGCATGAATGTGTGTGTGGGGGCATGCGTTGTGTGTGTGTGTGTGTGTGTGTGTGTGTGTGTGTGTGTGTGTGTGTGTGTGTGTGTGTGTGTGTGTGTGTGTGTGTGTGCAGGCATGCATATGTGTGTGTGCGTGTGCATACATGCATGTGTGTGTGTTCATGCGCACCTCGGCAGATTGTTACTGGTGTTTCTGTGCTTCAGCAAACAGATTAGTAAGAATTCATCTGAATCTCTGTGAGGCACACACTAGGTTGTTCAAAATTTAACAGTATTTTTTTTACTACATTTACCTCAAAATAATATTGAAAGCAAAAAAATTAACATTTGGAAAAGTTATTTTTCTGATTCTAATGCAATTATATGAAAATTAATCTAAATTTGCTGTTAAATGTAAACACACAAAGTATCGTCTACATTTTCTGATTACAAAAATGAAATTATATGTACATTTTGATTTACTAAACTAAATATCAACAAGAAACAAATAAAAAAATTTAAAATTAAAAATTAATTTAAAACATTTAATCCAAAATCTAAATTTTTATTATGACATCTCAATAGGCTGTATAAAGTTTTATGTAAATATTTAGTCTCATCCAGACATATAAAGTATATTCTAAACATTTGGAATTAATTCTAAATCTAAATAATGTGGGATCTAAACATGAATTAGTTATAAATCTTCATCTTATTGAATTTAATAGAAATATTCAAAAGGAAAACTAAACATGAAATAAACTCTGTTTATTTAGAATAAAATGTAACGGTTAGATCTAACGGTTCAAATCTAAATGTTTCTATTTTAAGCAAAATCAGAATTCTGTATAAGAGATGTCTAACTTTGCACATTCTATTAGCATATTTGGATTTGGATTTAAAGTTTAACATTTATAATAGCTGTGACATTATATGCTTAGATTTTATTCTAAATATGTTTGCATGTAAAGAAATTATTTAGATTTTTGTCAACATTAGAATTTTCTGTTTATTGTTATGAGGAGGTAAATGTGATAAAAGATTACTGTTATTTAAAAAAAGTATGACTTTGCATCCAGTGCACCACATAATTAGTTTTATATGTTCAACATGCTTTTCAATTATTTTCCTTTAGTTTGATTTTTCCTTCACCAATAACCTGCTGCCTTTTGTCTTGATTTTAGGGTTTTATTCAATGTGAACTTCTACAATAGAAGAAGTGATGTTTTGAATATTGTTCTAAAGGGACTGTAAGGAAGTTCGAAGTTTTGATGCTCGCGATCGCCACTCAGGCCTAACACGTAACTGCAGCTTCAAAAGTAAGCTCGTGCATGAGGTGGGCACGCTGTACGTGCACACTCCTTAACGAAAAAACTGCTGAGACAGTCCCGTGTGTGTGTGTGTGTGTGTGTGTGTGTGTGTGTGTGTGTGTGTGTGTGTGTGTGTGTGTGTGTGTGTGTGTGTGTGTGTGTGTGCAGAAGAACGTATGAAGAAGAAATTTATTATTTCTATACATGTTTTGGCTGTCAAACTTCGTTATAGTCCCTTTAAGAAGACTATTCATCGATCTTTCCTTCCTACCAACAGTGAAGCTTTACCTCTCACACTAGAACACCCTGCTCGTACTTTTTTCTCTCAGTCACTGTGGCTGCAGGCAGAGAGCCTCATTACCTCCCCGGGTAGCCCATCACTGTCCTGCAACAGCTCCGAGCCACCATGATGATTCCCAGCTCTGCTCCTTCAATTAGGCCCGGTGCTCTCGTCATGATGGGAAAGGAAAACTGTCACCATACACAAACTAAATCTCAGGATTTGACATCAGTTCCCATCTGTCTGTCCTGCTGCTGGCATGTTTGCAAGGACTCGGATATTTTATTTATGGAGAACTCTGGAGCTTGGACAGCACCACATATCATGTGCATGAATTTTGTTTGTGCTTTTATTAAATCCTTATTCAAATGTTGGAGATGTTAGTGTGACATTTTCTGATATTTTAATAGCATCATTCAGTGATATAACGAAATGTCAACAAAATGTGGATTTTTTTTTTTGACGAGCTTTAATTGACTTCCGCAGTCCAGCTCCTGCGAGCTGAACTGTGAGATCTTGTTAAGAATGTCACTGCAAACAAACCAGGTTTCGTGTAGGATTTGTCACCATGTCACATGTCTCACATCCAAAGCCCAGCCTCTAATGGGTTTGGAAACCTGGATGGTAATGGAAATCTTTACAGTTTGATCCATTGTGAGTCTGTCTGTGTTCAGAAAAGTTTGTTTCTGTGAACTAAAAAGCACCTTCCTCTCATGGATGAATTAAGATGGTGGAGGATGAACACACTATTTTGTAATGAGCTCATTGTTTTCTCTGTTCTAAAACACAAATACACCCAGGGAATTTGTTGCCATGGTGACAAGCGTAGGAATTAGCTTTTCTAATTTTCTCCAAGACAAAAAAGGTTTAGTGTGAATTTTATTATATTCTGAACATTCTGTTTTACAAAGGCAGCAAAACCATGGTTGATGGTTTGATTTTCTCTAAATGCTTCTGCAGAAATCAAACTTGAACTAATCCCACTAAACACAGATGCATGTGTTAAATGAGCTCCACATGTCACAGCTAATGTAGGAACTGAACTAAACTGGCCTACTGTACGTCTTCCACAGATATTTATACATTACCGGTGAGTACCTGAATTATTCAGCAAGGTGAGTCATCGTCGAACAAGCACTGAGTGAAACAGAGTTGAGAAAATTGATCTTGGCGCCTCACAACATGAACTTCCATTTGACCCAACGCAGTTTAATCACCGCACCGTCCAGAGGGACGAGGACCGGGAGGCACGGTGATGACACGGTGAGACAATCAGATAGACCTTAGATGGAGAAGAATAGGCTCACACTTGTGTGTGTGTGTGTGTGTGTGTGTGTGTGTGTGTGTGTGCGTGCGTGCGTGCGTGTATGTTCTGAGGAAACCTATAGGCAAACTGTAATGGAACAAAGTAGAATTTAAATGTTTAGACAGACATTGACTAAGAAAAATGAAGTTTTGCACAAGCTTGTGACTGGGATGTTGTTCTTCCAGACTTTGGCATTTTAGTTTATCTGTTTAAACACAGATAGAAGCAGAAAAGGATGGTGACTTGTCGTGCAAAATAATAAAAATGGAGGCTTGAACAAAGTTACCCACATCACAGCTGAGCTTCAGACGGCAGGTTTTGGAGTCTTATTTCCTGATATTTAGACATCTCACCCCGGACTGGATAACAGCAACGTAACACTACCACTGACTTGCAACACTGATGTTTAATCTTCACAAATAAAGCCTAGTTTATGCTTCTGCGTCTGCCTCAGTACGGAGACACGCAACACCATTATCCATTGTTGCGAGGGCTCTTCAGCAGGCTCGCAATGACGGACGCAATTGAGCCCACTTCTTTAAACATCCGTCAAGCGAGACACAGAACGTAAACTTGTGATTGGTCAGGACACCGCTTCCCTTAAATTTGTCAACAGCACCATCATTGCCGGGTAGTGGGCAATTGTTTTGCAACACTCCCCAGGTGACGGAGATGTCTGAAGGCAAAATTTCTCCATCAATGCATGTTAGTCTTTCCCTTGAGGAGCTGACGGAGAAGTATAAATCAGGCTTAACCGAAGCCTGGAGGAGTTTGCGATGTGTGGTGAAGTTGCTTATGCTAAAGATTAGCTTAAACTGGCCTAGATGTTCTCTGCTGTCTCTTGGATGCTAAAACAAAAACAGCCTTTCCTGTGATGTAGATCTGTCAGGACTTTCAAATTTTAGTTTCCACGTCTATTTTCTATCAGAAGCTGATGCGGGAGACAGGTGTAGGAGACTATTTTCATGTTCAGCCTGCATGAAAAATGCAGAGTGACCATATACCAGAGCCGAGACCGATGATAACGGCAGTCTCGTGGATCTTTGACTGCAGTGAACCAGCGAAGCCCGATATCCTCGTTCAGCTTACCTAGTGAGCAGTGGCGGCTGGCCAGTAGAGGGTGATAGGGCGCCGCCCTCCCAGTTTCGCCTGTGTTTTTAATTTTTATTTTAAAAAATAAATAAATAAAATTAACAATAATCACATATTCTAAGTTAATTGTGTGTTTTGTAAAAAAAATAAATCATATATATATATATATATATATATATATATATATATATATATATATATATATATATATATATTGGTCTCTGTCGGTCTCGGCCGAGCGGTGGAGGCTGTGTGCTGTTTTTCAATCGCCCAAACAAGACGGGACCAGTTGTCCAATTGCTGACAAGAAAATCAAAGGGTAGGAATGGGAATGTATCCAATCAGTGTTGACGTTGTTTCAGAACGTTTCAGAAGCATGATGGGCAATAGAGCTACCGCCAAGGCTTTCGTTGGTGTTCGGTAGAACTCGGAGAGTCTCGACTCCAGCACGTTTTTGGTCGTGACTTGTGACGGTCGTGACGCAGACGTAGACATGGACGCCAGTGCACCTACAACATGGATACCGGATCTCAGCAGCCACTGAATTCAGTTCGGTCTCTTCTCCAGTATCCGTTCGAGAGGAGAACTATGGTGGAAAAACTTAATGTCAAAGAGCTTGGACCAGATCAGCCCGACGTAAAGATAAGCCAGCAGGACAAGGAGAAAGGTAAACTGTACACATGACGCTTCTCCCAAAATTGGTACACCAGGAAGCAGTGGCTAGCTGGATGCAATCACGCTAATGCGTTATTTTGCTTTCTGTGTTTGTTATTCAAAACGGCTGGGATCCACAGAAGGTGGATGTGGAACTTGTGTCTCATTGGGGACTCCATTCATTCTCTGACTGAGGAATGCAGCGCATCAGTGCAGCAGCCAACAAAGAAACAGAGGACGTTTGGACAGGGAGAACAGCAGCTGGGTGCAGAGGTAAGCTGTACATTACATTTCTGTAAACAAGACAATCAGAATCAGAAATCCTTGGTTGTCCCACAAACCGGGACATTTGTTTAATAACATGTTTAATGTGCAATAACTGTAAAAACTAATTTCAACACACATACCTATTATACATATTTAATCATGTAAATGTGTATTTCAAGTAAATTTGTACATACATCAATCTGATTCCATTTTACTTGTTACACTTCTGCTGCAGCAAACAAATTTCCCAGCTTTTGGGACAATAAAACATTTCTGATTCTCAATGAGATGTTTTTACATTTGAAGTAAAACCATCTCATTGAGAACCAGAAATGTTTTATTGTCCCAAAAAGTGGGAAATATGACATTTGTAAGAGGATACTGATGACATTATTTCCTATGAAAGTGTTTCCACTTTCCATAAGTCCTAACAGTGTAAATTTCTGGCATTTTGCCTAAGCAGTGTTTACTACCATTACTGTAACAGTGACCTGCTCATAATTTTTCGGGTTCACTCAGATGTTGAAATTAAACAAAATGTTATTGTTACTTGCCTCTTGCATTGCCTATTTACCATTTATGGTCGTGTTATTTTACGTGCAATTTAATGCAGTATTTTTCAACCTTGGTCCGCAAGGCAGCGTGCCAATAGTCAGACACACCTGGATTAATCAGTTTGTCCAATGATGTAAGACAGTAAATAAAAGAGCTGTGCTTAATTCAGGAAATAGTGAAGTTGTGCACAAAGCTCAGGCCTAGTCCACAAGTAGCCGGGGTTTTTTGAAAACGAATATCCGCCCCTCCAAAAACTTGCATCCACACCACCGCGTTTTAAAAACAAACTCTGTCCACACGTACCCGGATAAATACGTTGTTAAGGACATGCCAAACCTGTAGGCGGCAGTACTTCCCCCGTTCTTAACCTCGTCCTTCGTCTGTGGTCTTCCGCAAGGAGAAGTAATTCCGCTTGCAAAAACAACCAAGCAGAAAGCGCTTGGACAATTGATGGATCGGGTAGTGACAGAGCGCAGCTCTGAAGGCTTCCGTGATGCCGGCTAGTGTAAACACAGGTCGCACACGTGATGTCAGCATTTTTTGTCGTGGAAAGTGACGTTGCGGACCTTAAAACTCCGGTTTTGTCCGTCCACACGCAGACACCCAAAACAGAGAAAACGCAGATCTTCACTTTGGCCGGAGTTTTTAAAAAGATCCGTTTTCGTGTGAAAAAACTCTGTTTTCGTGTGGATGACAGGCCAAAACGTAGAAAAATATCTACGTTTTGGCAGATCCCCGGCTACGTGTGGACAGGGCCTCAGAAAGCACAAGTTTGTTTAAAAAAAATAGCACAGCCCCACCAAAAATATTTTTCACCAGCCGCCACTGCTAGTGAAGATTTTGTTACTAAGCAGGCCTGAGGTGCCTTCACTTTTTCTTACTAAAAATGCCCCGAAAAACTCTGTTAGCTTTGGGTTAACATGTAGCTAGTGTCTTGCTGATCTCTGACCGTGGAGCATGAGGTAAAAGACAATGACGCCAAGCTACGATCGCCGCGGTCTGGGCTCCGCTTGTAATTTAACAGTCCCAGTCCATATCAGATCTCCACAGGCGACCAGCATGACTACAGCCTCAGACAGAAGTCAGTCAGCTGTACGGGCGGGATACCCCAGTCCCCAGGGCCCCTTCTTAGCTTCTTGGGTTAGCTAAGTTAGCTAGTAGCTACATTGGTTCATTTGTTCCAACCGCAACAGCCCCACCCTCAGCTCCACCTCTTTTCCTACTTTTGGATTGTCTGGGCATGACGAGACATGTGACACGGTCAAAATGGCGATGGTGGGAACCTCCCATTTCAAATTAATAACTTATAATATGAGCCTATGAACTTTATTTGTCCAGTATATACGTCGATGAGAAAAGTCTAATTCTAAATCATCAAAAGTTGATGCCAAAGCCATTTCAAGCAAGCCGCCTCCATCCAGTTTTTCTTCTCCGTCGCATCATCCCACCCACCAAACCAGAAGAGTGCTGTGACTGTTACAACACAATACTGATCAGGCCAACAGAAGACCTGCTGCTCCTAGGTAGCGTCGTTAGACCAACACGCAGAACGAGCAAAAATGATTTTGCTTCTGCTACGGTCTTTCCAGATTTCTAGGATAATGTTACCTCTATCTCTAGTGAAACTTAAAGCTTGATAGACGATTGTAATGTCTTGTTTTCCTTTTCCCATGCATATATTGGTTTATATCGGTGTATCGGATACCTGTAAAGAAATGTTATATCCAACAGCTCTAGTTGATGTTTGCAAAAATATTTTTAAAGTGTAGAAATCTGGTTAAAAATGATGAAACTGTCCAAAATAAACTAAAAGATTGTGTCAGTTTTCTTGAAGGCCCCCACAAAGCAAACAGACAAATACTTGGCTTGTTGTACAGTTGATCATTGTTATCAGTCCATCCTACATCCTGCACAATTTCTGGCTGAGACGAAATTTCCTCTGTCAAACAAAAATGTTTATTATAATTAAATATGAATTATTTTTCTCTAAAAGGAAAATGTTCCTGTGAGTCTGTGTGTCAGGTGGTGCTGTTTTGTTCAGACCCAAAGACAGGAGAGCAGGCACAAGAAACAACCTAGCAGGCGAGAAAGAACAGTTTTATTTGAAAAATGGTGGGATGACACAACAGAAGGACAAGGATCTGACGAAGGCAAGCACAGAAGGTTTAAATAGATGGGAGCAGTCAGGGAAACAGGTGGGTAGGGTAACGAGGGGCAGGTGAGTCAACACTAACAAGGGGAGACGAGACACAGACAGCAGTGGCAGAAAGAGCAGGTCCTGACACCGTGGTCTTACCACGACATTTAAAAAGGAAATATTCTTGAGAAACAGCAAGTATGTAAATCCTGCATTGCACACTGAATATTGCTGTTGAGGCTATGAGTGAAAAAGATAAAAACTTTCATTCAGATGTACGTTTATTGTTTTAATTGATGAAATTGACAAAAAAATTACAGTTTAACTTACAAAATCTGAACTACCCAGCAGGGGGCAGCAGTAGATTTATAAAGGAGGATGTAAAAGGTTTGTATCAAATGGCGACTTTGAATTCAACCACACAGAAACCATGAAACTATTGCATGAACACCGCCCCCCACTCCTAAAAAAAACTATCTATTACACCTGACCTCATCTAAAATACACAATCCTGAGAAAAAATAATAAAAGTTTAACAAATAACACGAATGGACAAAATTGTATATTTTTTCTGAATTAAAAGATCTGATACTTAAGACTTGAGTAGATGGAAACATATCAGCAGCACGGAGCTGCTGACACAGCTGCTGCTAAGAATTTCAGAGTTGATTTGTCTGTGACACAACAGTCTCGATCCAGACTAGCATTGGCATCCGCTGGAAATAGTTTCAGAGTTCTGAGGTTCATTTGCTGTCTGAAGAGCGGATGGTGCAGTGACAGATGTGGATGGGAAGCCGAGTGTTTCAGCAGCAGTGTGGGAGGAGGGAAGGCAGCAATGCCAAATCTCAGATAAAACACAGGGATTAAGAGCTCTGATGGGTGGAGCGTGGTGATACAGCTGTCTCCAGGGCGATGCTGGTGTTTACACAGCTATTATTATCAAATCAAACCACCACGCATGGACTATCACACAGACGCAACAAGTGCTATGAGTCAGATGAGGTTAAAGACACAAAGGAATTTATTTTTTGCATAAACTGATATTAGAGAACTTTTGCAAGTAGAAAGGAGGCAATTAAATGACTATTTAAAGGTAAAGTCTCAGATCTTTCTGGAGCATGTTTTGCATATTGCTTGAAACAATCGTCACATACTCATTGCAACTAATAAATTAAATGTTTTTTGACAATACCTGGAAAAACCTCATCCAATATAGTGCTGTCCCACTAGCTCTATGAATGGCTCATAACCCACCCACCAAACATGCACAAACAGCACACAACTCCTTCTGTGCGGACAAAATGCCCGTTCTAGGTGGAGCAGCTGAACATGAATCAAATCAAATCAAATCAAATCACTTTTAGTGTCACGTCACATGTGCAGGTACACTGGTACAGTACATGCGAGTGAAATTCTTGTGTGCGAGCTTCACAGCAACATAGTTGTGCAAAAATACAGTAATGTAAAAACATGTAAAATATAAAAATGGCTTATCTAAATATACAAATGAATAAAGTTCATGAAGCTAGCTAAGCAGCGTAGCATCATGGATGGAATGTTCTGTTCTGTTTGCAAATCGTGTATAAGTTCTATTGAGAGTCTGGCCCTGATCCTGTTGGGAAACGTTTAGGTGATGGAGTTATTGTCTGGGAACACAACTCAGTTGTTTGGACGAGAATGAGTGTGTATGAGCGTGTGTGTGTGTGTGTGTGTGTGTGTGTCACAAAAAATTAAAAACTTGGGTTCTAGAACTATGCATCATACCGTAAGGGACATGGACATACTATGTAAATCGTATATTGCACGAGTATTGAACACGTACTGAGTATTGCATTGATGGTATTGTAGACCAGGATAATGCCAGTAAACTTAAACTGAGGAGTTGTACACTCTTACTGCAGAGGGAATGAATGAACTACGGTAGCGTTCTGTTACATAAGGATGTCTCAGCCTGCCTCTGAAGGAGCTGTCCATGGTCTCCACAGTGGAATGCAGTGAGTGGAGTTTTTTTTTTAAGATGGAGGTCGTCTTCCCCAGCATCCTTCTTTCACACGTCTCCTCAACTGAATCCAGTGGGCAGCTCAGAACCGAGCTAGCTTTGTGAACTTCAGTCTCTTCCTGTCTCGGTGAGAGCTGCCTGCACCCCAACAGACCACAGCAGAGTGGATAACAGAGCTAACCACAGAGTGATGAAAGGATTTTAGCAGCTGGGATTAACTCTGAAGGACCTCAGCCTCCTCAGGAGGTGGAGGTGGCTTTGGCCCTTCTTATACAGTATCTGTGTTGTTGGACCAGTTCAGTTTGCTCTTGAGGTGAACACCCACGTACTTTTATGGACCATAAAATGTGAGATTCCATAGAAATATGAAATATCAATCTGATGGATCTTTGACTATTTTAACCAGAAGATCAGAACTTTTTATTGCAGGGATTAAGCGACACTTCGTATTAACTCCAAGGAAAGAGAGAGAGTCTGGTTTATAATAGTTAAGAAATTTATTTCTACACAATTTAAACAAGACTAACTTTAACACTCTGTGTACTGATGGACTATGGTGGAGGGAGACGTGATGAATGATGATGGTGTGAGTGTGGAATGTTATTCAGAACCAGCGGATCTGGAGAAGCATTTAGTTCTGAGTGGGAGTGAATGTTGCGCTCTAAACTTTAGTAGGAGATTTATAACACACATGAAACGTCATCTGTCGGTCTACGTACCCCAGGGGAAGCCTCCGTTAGATCCAGAATGTAGAGGTCTTCAAGGACCCTCCTTGGTACCGAAGCCGGTAAAAAAAGCAGCGGTGCCGACCAAACTAGTCTTGGAATGCTCCCAGGTCACGACAGGTTATCACTGACGTCTCCGAGACCCTGAAGGGGTCGTGAGGTTCAGCTTTTATTCTGAAGGAACCGTTGCGGTCAGGTGTAACGTGCAACAGATTTTATCCAGCTTGTCTGAGGTTCTTTAAGGCTGAAGAGGAAGTCCGGATGGCCGGTCCCAGACTTCTCTAGAACGCTTGAACTAAAGAAAAGGTGGCGTGGGATAGTTTTTATAATTGTCATATTTTGGTTTACTGGCGAATCAGAATTTGACATGCCAAAGAGGGTTTATACAAACACCACAGATAACCACGCCCAGCCAGAAACGAAGGTTCTGATTGGATCAGACAAAAGGAAATGTGTCGTGTGACTTTAGCATTACGTGTCATCAGTGTCTAGTGCAAATGTCCAGGATTATAATAACTTGTAAAATACTACTGATCACAGGATTATAACATCAAGTAATAACATTGTCATTTCACAGATTGATTGAACATTGGGCTCACATTATTATCGGTAATAAACAAAGTTGTTGATTATGTATTTACCAAAATAGTTCTTGTCTTCGTTGTAACAGAGGTGAAGCAGTTCAGATGAGCAGAGTAGATGAAAGACCTTGGCCACTATCTCATGTAGATTAGGCTGTCAGAGACTTTATGCCTCTGCTCGAGCAGACGCAGCAGATCATGACCTTTAGGTCAAAAACAGGACATTCATGATGCTACAGTATCCACTGCCTCAATGTCTGCTCCCTGGATGTTTACTGGTGAGTGAGGAGGAGTGGTTCGCTGGAAGTCAATCATTTCCTTTGTCTTCCTGGTGTTCAAGCGAAGATGGTTATGCTCACACCATTTATGTGTTGTGAAAAGTAAAATCAAATACAAAGATAGATTAGATCTTAAAAATGTACATATTCATGCATCAGAACTGCATATGCTAATTTTATTTGAGGGACTCTTAAATATCCACATAATGAAATATACTGTGAAAATGTTTCTTTTTTGCATTTTTATTTAGTGAAAACGACTAAATTTAAGGAAATAATTAATAAAAATTATTATAGTTATTAGTATTAGTTAAAAATATAATGTTTTTCCTGTGTAAACTGTTCTCTCACAAAGTTGTTTTTCATTACTTTGTTACTTTTAATAAACTGTGTTAAAAAAGACAGATTGAACGTACAAAGGAGTTTAGAATAAAGTTTGTTTTTGTTTGTTGTCACTTCACTCAATTACTTTTGATGCTTTAGACATTATTGAAAAAATACCAGAAATTGATCTTTTAAAGGGATAGTAGGCAGTTTTGGCTTGCCTTTATCGCCCCCTAGTGTCTGTTAGTGAAAGCAAAAGTGAATCTCCTCTTCTTGCTGTACGTTCGTCTTTTTAACACCTTAATCTAACTGCTAATTGTCTCCCCAGCCTTCATCAGGAGGGATTCATCACTGAATTAAACAAATCAGCTGTGTTCATGATCTAAACCATGCAGAAGACATGCTGGAAGCGGACTGCAGCGCCAGCACGTCAGCTCCACATCAGACTAAAGTGGGACTTAACAGGGAGCTGCTCAGATACTTTAAGATGGGTGATTCATTCATCTTCGTTGTAGTCATTTTGTTTTTCTCTACGTAAAACCTAATTTAGGGTTTTTCAAGAATATCACAGAAACAAGTCTGAAGACAAGGAAATTATGAGTACTTAAAGTTTTATTAGCAAAAATATTTCATTTCCAATAAACAAATATCATCATTTCACACATTAAAAAGTTGTTCATGATCTCAGCCAAACTTGTGTCTGCTGTCAGGATCAGACAGCAGCTGCCACTCAGCTAACAGGAAGAATGAGTTAATGAAGCGAGACGAAAACAGGTACCAGTCTACACACACACACTCACTCAGGAACAGCAGCAGTGTGTGATGGTGCCAGTGCATTCTGTTCTCTCCATACAGAACTGGCAGAAGCTCCTGGGAGGTGACCAACCCAAACATCACGTTTCATCACCATACCACTCCATCCATCCCTTCTTGCCCTTCAAACACTTTCAACCTTCTTTCTGATAACTTGCATCGCCATCGTTCTGTTAAACTTGCACTTTTCACAATAAAAGTGCACTAGTGCTAGCATCACATTCACAAGTGGATCAAACAAGCTAACATATTCTCTTCTTTTTCCGCCTCTATCTTTTCCGTTCAGCCTCTTTGGGCTTCCTGTGACATGGAGCGACCCAGAGCTCTGGGGGCTTTAGTGAACTCCATGAGGACCGGTTTGATGGGGGGGAGGTCTCTGGTGATCTCGTCCACACTCCTCTTGCTGGGGCAGACCCCATCTCGTGTGGGGAAGGGCTGCAGGTCGTGCTCTGTGTGCGGGGCACCACGTCCCAGCCTGACACCCAGCTCTGTTGGGGTAAAGATGGGCAGGGGGAGGGTGTGTCTCTTTGGCAGCAACTGGTGCTCCTTCATCCCTCTTTCCACAGTGCCCACCCTGAAGACACCAGAGGGGCAGGTCTGGATCAGAGAGCGGTACTGCCACTGCCGGGAGAGGGTCTCTCTACGGGAGTCGTCCTTCATGCTCATGGTTTGTCTGTGGGCATCAGACGACAGTTCAACTTAGAGACTTAATAACACTCCAAGGTTAAAACAAGAGGAATCTCAGTACAAACCACTGAGTAGATGGAGCATGTGGTGTCTCACCTGTCCTGAGGTTGAGTTTTCAGATCAACGCTGTGCCAGTCAGCACTGTAGCTCTCCCTCTTAGCCGTGTTTTCCTCCCGGATGCTGCAGGCCAGCTCTGCTCCCACCACCATGCCGTTACTCTTCTCCAGTATGCTGCAGAATGGCATGTTTTCTACTGTCTGGGGATCTTGGGTTCCTGAAAGCTGGTTCTCTCTCTGAGACGTCTAGACTCTCTCTTCAGAGTGTTTGAGTGGCACAGCGATCTGTCCACAGCTTTTATAGACGCCCCGTGACTATTTCTGATTCACGTTGTCATTCTGCTTCCAGTGTGTACTGACATCTGACACCGACTACTCCGCGGTTCATTCCCGGACAGCTGGAATCCAAACTGAGGATGAGTTGAAGGGTGGTTGGCCAGAAAATCCCCCTGGCTTCTGAAAGCACTCAGCCCACTTCAGCGGCGGTCGCAGAGGGGACAGAACAATCGGCGCTATGAATAGAGGTATGATAAACTTGTATGTTCAGCTGTGAAACGGGACAGCAGCCGCTTTATAAGGACATTTCAGATGATATAATCATCATTTTTTATCGTTAAAAAACAACCGGGCCTCATGACAACACCAGCCCCTCCGCTGGACGTCTTTCAAAGCTCCAAAGCGTGTGATTCATTACCTCAGTGACAGAGCACCACTCAAGCTGTTAGCAACTTGGGTTACTGACCGAAACACACACACACACACACACACACACACACACACACACACACACACACACACACACACACACACACACACACACACACACACACACACACACACACACACACACACACACACAGACACACTCACCTCTGCCAGTTATGTGTTGGTGTTATGTTACTACCAGTCCCTGTCTCTGACTCATTCACCCACATGGGGCACTGAAATCATCATCACAACACAGATATCACTTATCACACACACAGCATAATAATAAGGCATCTAAACGACCAGTTAGGCAGGAACACCAATCATCTAGACTTCTTACAAACCTCACGCTTTCTTTCCTCTCATTGTGGGACTTATTCTCATCTCTTTTTATCATCTTTCCATGTCTTTACCATTCGAGATGGCGGTTTAGTGTTATTTTCGTGCCAAGTGCAAAAACGTTTTCACCTGTTTCTTAGCAACTTATCAGCTAGTTGACACAACATGACAGGAATGCTGCCACGGTGAGAAAAAAGGTGTAAAGCAGCCGCTGGCATCCCAAAGGTCATCTGTTTAGGTCAGAAAATCAGCGTGACATGTTTTTGTCATTTAAAGAGACTTCCTGTTTACGTCCTGCTCACTGTCAAAAGGAGGAACGCGGATAATGATGTTTTTGCTTGTGCGTTTTTAGCTAAATATCTTATAAATCATTTAACATGTTTTGATAAAATAAAATATTAAATAAACGGCTGCAGTGGCGCAGTGGTTGGCACTGTTGCCTAGCAGCAAGAAGGTCATGCAGAAGGACCCCTGGCCTGGGGTCCTTCTGCATGGAGTTTGCATGTTCTCCCCGTGGGTTCTCTCCAGGTTCTCCGACTTCCTCCCACAGTCCAAAAGCATGAATGTCAAGTTGATTGGTTTCTCCAAAATTTCCTTAGGTGTGAGTGTGTGTGTGTGTATGGTTGTTTGTCCTGTGTGTCCCTGTGTGGCCCTTCGATGAACTGGCAACCTGTAAGGTGCACCCCACCCGTTTGCCTGGAGACTGCTGGCACCAGCCCCCCGAAACCCTGCGTGGATAAGCAGGTACAGAAAATGGATGTAAGGATGGACAGATAATGACGTTTTTAAACATGAATCACTGGATATTCACCCTCCGTTTAAAGAGAACCAGCTGTCATTCTCCTCATCTGGAAGTATTGCATTTGCTTTAGCTTAATATAAACAATGGAAGTGAATGGTAACAGCTTGCATTTAGTGTGATAATTGAGTTAAGAAACATTGATTATAAAGCAGCATGAAAACAGTTTATTTTATTTTCCTTCCATTCTGCTGCACTAGCAATTTTTCCAGTTTTACAAATGCCGATTGTTTGGCTACATCTGCCAATGTCATTTCCTACTTGGTTACAACCAATCAGCATGAGTTAACCACAAGTCCCACCCAGGCCCCCACAATGCAGCTCTGAAATTGAGTCAAACCCGTAAGTGAAATAAATTGAAGTTCCACCCTCATCCGCTGGGGGCTGGTGTCAGAAGCGAGCAAATCCTCATGACTCCCATTAATGTCTCCTAAATTGAACAATTGATCACAGGTGAATTTCATCTGTCACTCATGAGGAGGTGAATCCTCAATTGGCAAGCATATATGAACTGAGCAGGAGCTAGTGTGTACCATTTCTATACTTCTGTATACTTCTCCACTCCAGGAGATACTTTCCTCGCTGCATTGCGTGGGATGACATCCATTGTGATGTAGATGAAAATATGTGGCCAGACAGACAGGAACGTCTGGATGTGCCAGAATGATTTACGTACTGTACCTGTATGTTACAGTACTGTGCAATACTGTATGTACTGTTACATGTACTGTATATTGTTCACATTTGTGCACAGCTCTACCAAAAGGGTGATTTTACATGTATTCTACAGTAAACAAGTGACTGTAGCATATTTTTCTTTTGCACAATGCTGTAGAATTACAAACACTTCTATACAGTAAAAATGTAAAACGTACGTATTCAGTGTCTCAGTTACTCCCAAAACTCCCATAACATCTACAGTAACTTTACTGCACATTTCAAATGGCTGTTCAAGTAGGGCATAGTGCTGTCTTGAGCATTTTCAGGTGTCACCAAATATTCTTGCAATGGAAAACACTGAAATTATAAACTGTCATAGTGAAAACATGACAAAGCCATTTGACTATCTTGTTCATAGAGATGGTGTCAAGACTTTTCATTTTGATGGCACCGACAGTTTCATTGACATGAATACTTGCTTTTGAGGAATGGATTATCAATTTTGAGCATGTGACGTGCTTTTGCAGGCTATCCACTAGGTTTTGCAGTTTGCACTAATTGTTTTGAGAAATGCACTAACTGCTGTGCAAATGTCAACCCTTTGATGCATGAATTATGAAATCTTCAACCATGATTGTTTTAAACAATTTTTTTCATTTGTCTTCAGGTGTGAATTAAACAAATTTCAACAAATATTTTTTGTAAAATTTTATCATTTACAAATAATTTGTTACATGTCCACCTCAGTGGACAGCATGCATTCTGAGCAAGAAATATGTTGGCTTGGCTTACTGAAGTCCAAATGGAGGGGCTCAAATGCAATAAAGTCTTCATCAGCTGTGCTTTATAGCAAAAACAAATAAATAACAATTTTGAGTACCTGTCCACTGTAGTGACCATTATGCACCAAAGGGTTAATAGTGTTCTGAGAAACGCACCAAAGCGACTGAGAAAAACTGTAAGTGACTCCTACAGAGTTGATAAGGAAGCACTCCTTTTTAACACTGGGTTTTAACTCTCATGTCAGTGTTACATATCAACTAAATAACTCGTTTTAGTGTTAACTTAACCATTCTTGGTGTTAAGTTGGACCAACACCAGAAAATTAACACTTTTAAATTTGCTGTGATTACATGTAACATTGTCCCAATTCTAGCCCCGTACATGTTTTGCTTACATACAAACGTGTGTGGAAAACTATTGCAACCTCTTTCATCTAAAGTCCAACACCCCCTTCCCTTCACATCTGTCATGGAGCCTCTCATGGCCTCTGAGACCTCTAACCCAGCCCACTTTTACACAACCATCTTTTTCTGATCCCACTTTAAAAATATCCTGTGGAAAATACCACAACAGGATCCTGAAATACTAGCAATGTTGTATCGGAAAATATAAGCAGTATAAAAGTCTGATATGTTCTAATGTACCAGACAGTGGGAGAATGTAGAAAGTTCAGCTTGGTTTGCTGATGAAAGTCCATCTGGGGAAATCAGCAAATGGTTTCACTATGGACGGTGGGGACAAAGTTCAAATTTTAATTTAAAAGGAAAAAAATGTTTATTAAGTGGAAAATATACAAAAGCTTTGAAAATTTCCAGTGAAAGTTTCCTTTAAAGGTGTTAAAAGGTTTTCCCGCTCAGGGGAAGCTAATTGTTTCCAGATTATGATCGTACCACCATCACTGAACACATGGGCTACGTTTACGTTTGTCAGCATGTTTTTGCATCAGTCTTTGAAGACCAACAGAATCAGGTTTTATTGCCATATGTGCAAGAATCACAAGATTAGGAAATTGCTGCAGTACTTGGTGCAAAAAAGGAAGATAAAAATAAGAGAAAAGAAAAAACAGGAAGTAAGATTATAGTCATGATAAAATAATGAATCCATCCATCTGCTTGTTCTTCCATCTGTTTGTCGGTTGGTCACTCTCTTCTCAACAATTACACTTTAAAATCTATTTCATGAAAACAAATTTCCAAATTTATGAATACAGCAAGAAGAATATACAATATGTTTCACACGTCGGCATTTTCTATTTCCTAGTGGGCTATTGACCCCAATTTTGCACCAGATGAGCCATTGAGCCAAACATTGAATTCATATAAAGAAATCTGAACATTTAAATATAGAAGTTGAGTCTTAATAAATTAAGTGAAATGATACAGGGAATAAGTATTGAAACACTTTATTTAATACTTTGTAGAAAAGCCTTTTTTGATGATTACAGCTTCTAGGTGTCTCTTGTATGGAGAGACCAGCATTGCTCAGGAGTGATTCTGGCTCGTTCTTCCACACAAACACGTTTTAAATCTTGAAGGTTCCTTTGGCCTCTTTAATGATTATTCTTTGGTCTCCTTGAACAGGAATCTTAGGTGGAGCATCTGATCGTGGCCGTTTTTACTAATAAAATGCTCACGCGTCAGATACTTATTGCCCCTGCTGTATGTGGTAAATGGCGCATTCACATTCACACACCGGTGGTGATGAGCTACAATGTAGCCACAGCTGCCCTGAGATTCACTGACAGAAGCGAGGTTGCTGACCACCACCAGCAGGGGGGGGAGGGTGACGTGCTTTGCCCAAGGACACGTCTGCCCCCATTGCCAAGGTAGTAAAATTAAAACAAATTGGAATAGAATTAAAACTATTTCTGACTAAATAACAATAAGAATTTTTGAAACATTGTTCCACTTTGTTTGTAATGACATGATTTGTCCCTTATGACTCAGCTTTACTCTTCGGGAAAGTGTCACACAAACCAATTCAGTTATTTTTGCAATATTGAGTCACTGAAAGCCCAGTGAGATATTGGATTTAAAAAAACAACAACATTAAGTTTCCAAGAAATTATGTTTGGTTTCTTTGTGACTTTACAGACCTACTCACTTCACTCTGGAAGTGGTTCTTTGCCCAGATGACGACAGCAGTGGCTTTAAAATCCATTTTTATTGGTCTAGATGAGCACGAGCATTTTTATTTCAGGTTCTTTACATTCAATGGGCATGCTGTAATACAATTTGATGATTAGTTTTCTTGGATTGTCATCCCATAGGTGGAAATATTTCACTGATCTGAATTCAATTCAATTCAAATTCAAAGATACTTTATTAATCCCAGGGGGAAATTAGAGTTTCAGTACACACAATTCAGAGATCAGACATACATGGGCAAGACACATGACAAGAATTGGTGACTGTGGTCATTCGCAACCCTGAGCAGCGCTACCTTAATAGAGATCAGAGGGTTACATGAGGATTGGTTCAGGTGGAGGGAAAAAAAGGCACTTCAGAGTTACCCTCCACAGGGAGGGCAGCTTTGCTCTGCAAAAAAACATCTCAGACAGAAATGCAACAGACTTCAGACAACACAACATAAGTGTCCACTAGGTGGGGTGGTGGGTTGGGACTATCCCCACTTCGGTTCCTGCAGCCACGATGAGCAGCGCATGTCACCTCAGTGTAGATAGGGGAGGAGCATTGCGGGTTGGAGGGTTGCAGTGACCCTGGAACGTTTCAGCGGCCTTCCCGCAGTCCCGCCCAGGCTGGGATAGGAAACAGAGTTGAGTTGCCATAGCGACAGCACATTCCACATATCTTCGGGGGGGTCGTTGTAGCCTTGCAGGCTCAAGGACACCAGATTCCGATTAGAAATTGTTTAGAAATTGTAGAAATAGCAGAAATGAACAGCTAATAAAGTCTCTGATGTTGGATTAGCAAATTAGCTAATTTTAAAGTATAATTTTTATTTTAGATTCGTGGCATCAGATTTGAAGGTCTGCTGGTGTCTCTGGTCCTCCACATAGAGATGAGCGATCTAAAGAAGGACCAGACATGTGGTCACTACCTGAATGCTTCACAGATGAAGTGTTCATGGCTCACCTTCCTGATATGGTGAACACTTTTGGGGATTCAGTTTCTTCCCTGCTGGAGCTGCAACAATTTGGGCCCTAACCAGGATAAGCAGGGAAACACAGTAACAACTATCTTTACTCTTTTGAAACTAATGTTGTTTTAAGCCAAATAAATGTAGAGAAAAACAAATATCTGAAGTAGCGCTGCTGTGGCTTCTTATATTTACTTTTGGGCCACAAGCAGCAAGACAGCAGCTGGCCTTTGTCTCAGAGCTGCTTTGGTGTGAGTCATCCTGCACTAATGAATGCAGGGGCGTGGGGCATCTGTAAAGGTGAGCTAAGACGAATCGAAGCTCGTCTCGGACATCAACCCCCCACCTTCCAGCCGCAGCAGACTAGGCTCAGCCAGGAGGAACTTTGTGTTGTGTAATGACGCTGCCACAGCCTCTGCAAACTGACATTTAAATGAGCTGACGAAGAAGACAGAAAGTGGGAGGGAGGAGGCGATAATCTCAGGCAAAATATTGTGAGAGCATTTTTGATTTTGTTATGACAGTGGAGCGGATTTGGGAGGACAGCGAAGAGAATACCTGAAAGAGCAGGGAGAGAGAGGAGTCTGTGGAAAGTTAACTTCCTGCTGGCTCCACCACACTATCTCTAACTCAGCTTTAGTGCTTCGTATCAGTGTCTGCTCAGACACGCGCTCTTATATAACAACAACAAGCAGCTGATCACCAAAACACCATCATCACCACTGGAGCCAAGTCAGGCCCCAGTGGGATGTTCAGATGCCGGATCAGAGGGGAACAGAACCATCTATAAATAGACAAGCGACGGGCCACGTGAGGAGAGGCTGGAAAACATGTTCAACTTCAAACTACTTGAATTTCTTTATTTTTTGTCGTCGTCGTCTTCCTCCGCTTATCCAGGTCCGAGTCGCGGGGGCAGCATCCCAGCTCGGGAGCTCCAGACCGTCCTCTCCCCGGCCTTCTCCACCAGCTCCTCCGGCAGGACCCCAAGGTGTTCCCGGACCAGATTGGAGATGTAACCTCTCCAACGTGTCCTGGGTCGACCCGGGGGCCTCCTGCCAGCAGGACATGCCCGAAACACCTCCCCAGGGAGGTGTCCATCCTGACCAGATGCCCAAACCACCTCAACTGACTCCTTTCGATCCGGAGGAGCAGCGGTTCTACTCCGAGTCCCTCCCGAATGTCCGAGCTCCTCACCCTATCTCTAAGGCTGAGCCCGGCCACCCTACGGAGGAAACTCATTTTGGCCGTTTTTATCCGCGATCTCGTTCTTTCGGTCATTACCCAAAGCTCATGACCATAGGTGAGGATTGGGACGTAGATCGACCGGTAAATCGAGAGCCTGGCTTTCTGGCTCAGCTCCCTCTTCACCACGACAGATCGGCTCAGCGTCCGCATCACTGCAGGCGCCGAACCAATCCGCCTGTCGATCTCCCGATCCCTCCTACCCTCACTGGTGAACAAGACCCCGAGATACTTAAACTCCTCCACTTGAGGTAGGACCTCTCTCCCGACCCGGAGTTGGCAAGCCACCCTTTCCCGGTCGAGAACCATGGTCTCAGATTTTTTGTCAACAACCTAAATTTAGACCAACTGGAAACAATTCCACTAGAGGCTCCAACATGTGACATTGTGCAAAGAAGAGGCTTAAGGCAGAAACTTTATTTCAACCTGCACACACAAACACACACAAACACACACACACACACACACACACACACTCTCTCTCTCCTGAAAAAACTCCACCATACTGAACTCTCTGTGCATCTCTATGTCCAGCTATTCCAGAAGCCAGATGAGTTTTTCTAAAGATTAAATCTACTCATTAGACAAATAAATAAAATAAAAATAATTATGACATAAGTGTTTTTTTATTCAGATTGGAATAGCTGATAATCACAAGGCAAATGATAAAAGAAACTTAAAAATCTTCTTGATTTTCCACTAAACTCTTTAAAACTAAACTCAAAGCTGGGAGTCAAACGGACGCTTGGCCTAACTGCAGCAACAAAGACCTGAAAGATTCTGGATTGTTGACTACCGCCCTCTGCTGTCCTTCTGCTCAAACAGCAGATCTTTGGCTCAGTTTTCGTCATATCTCTCGCTCTCGCTCTCATCCTCGCCGTCTCCACGTCCGTTCATAGCCTGTACTCTGGCCAGCAGCAGCGGCAGGTTTATGGCGAGGCCAGATGTGTCCTCGTCAGAGTCCTCCTGCGGAGGATAGAATCGCTTTGCTTTGGCCAGAAAGTCTTCAGCAATGTCCAGGTACAGGAGACGATCCTGTGAGGAGATAAAGAACTCACTCAAGCGGAGAAAGGATCTGATCTGATGAGGTGTTTGAGGAAAACAGCCATGGCCTTCGACTGTACAGTTGCTCAAATAAACGGGATCACGGAGATGTTTGGGATAGTTCTTTCTGTGACCCAAGCCTGCAGAGAAAGTCTAGCATAAAATGTAGGAACTATTTCTTTCTGGCAAAAGTTCTCATTTTGATCGACAGACTCCTTACAAGAGGATATTACAACGAGGTCACGTGTGTAAGTTTCCCCTATATTACTCTCCTGTTGATATTCACAAACAGCATGACCAAGCTGGTTCCTGTCAAACATGTGGGCACACACCTGGTGCTCAAACACCCAACAACATGGAATACCAACAGAGGACCAGCACAGAGGGTTTCCTCCCCATTTCCAGGGTCTGCTACCCACACCATCAGCTTTGCTTCTCACCCCACAGCCTCACGCTCCTTACAAGTTCTACCTAAAGGTGACACATCAGGCTTTCCAACAGTAAGAGTTAAAACCAAGATGTGTTGGTGCAATAAAGAAAAACAAGCACAAATATTCATACTTCTTATGTTTGCAGTTGTATAACTGAAAGTTAAACCAAACCTTTCAGCTTTTAATCTACATAATGTCGTGAAGCGGTGACGCCACCTATAGCCGATTAAATAATGAAGCTTAAAAAGTCATTAAATGAAGCCATTTCTCAACCATTTTACTACAGTTTTTAGTTTTATGTCTTCTGCTTTAACCGCTTAGGGTCCGTGCAGAAGTGCTACATAACTGTAATAATTAGTTATTTTATTAGTGACGGTTTAACCCTCTCAGGCTCAAAATAAGTTCAGATAAAAGGAGGAACAACTAAGTCCTTCAGGGATACTTCTGAGTTAAAAATGCTCATGAAACACACATGTGGAGTAACCAGGTAGGTAGGTTTTAACTGTTGTAAATCTGCAACGCCTGCCTCCAGAGGGCTAAAGTACCATACAATACTTATTTACATACAATTTTTATATATACAGTTGTGGTTTTTAATGGTTGAAGTTTACAATTCTAGACTACTGCCTATGTGTGTAAACATGTACCTTGTTATTCGTTTTCTTCAAATTATTCTCTTAAGTGTTGGTGTCATGTTCTGTGTCCCCTTGGTCCCAAGCCCCCTGCTGTTGGTCCTCTGTGTTCTCCTCATGTGTCTCCTTGTGTTCTCCAGCTCCCTCTAGGCTTCCCTCTTGTCTCCTCCTAGTCACTCCCGTGTAGTTATTATTGGTTTATATGAGGCCTAGTCCACACGTAGCCGGGGTTTTTTAAAAACGAATATCCGCCCCTCCAAAAACTTGCATCCACACCACCTCGTTTTAAAAACAAACTCTGTCCACACGTACCCGGATAAATACGTTGTTAAGGACATGCCAGACCTGTAGGCGGCAGTACTTCCCCATTCTTAACCTCGTCCTTCGTCTGTGGTCTTCCGCAAGGAGCAGTAATTCCGCTTGCAAAAACAAACAAGCAAAAAGCGCTTGGACAATTGATAAAGCGAGCGCAGCTCTGAGGGCATCCATGCTGTCGGCTAGTGTAAACACAGGTCGCACACATGATGTCAGCATTTTTTTTGTCGCGGAAAGCGACGTTGCGGACCTTAAAACTCCGGTTTTGTCCGTCCACACGCAGACACCCAAAACGGAGAAAACGCAGATCTTCACTTTGGCCGGAGTTTTTAAAAAGATCCGTTTTCGTGTGAAAAAACTCCGTTTTCGTGTGGATGACAGGCCAAAACTTAGGAAAATATCTACGTTTTGGCAGATCCCCAGCTACGTGTGGACAGGGCCTTAATCCTCCTCACCCCTCTAGTCAGTAGTTGTTTATCTTTGCCCTTAGTCTTTAGGTTTAGTTATTTATTGGTTTATGGGTTACGGTTGATCTCCCCCTCTGCTTAAGTTCTTTCCCCGTTTAGTTTATTAATGGCACCTGTCTCACTCCTCACACCTGTCACCTGTTCCCCTGATTGCTCCCGTTCTGTGTTAAAACCCCTGTCTTGTCCTTCAGTGTTTGTTGGTCCATTGTATTTGTCAGCGTTGTTCTGCCCTCCTCTGGTGACTCCAGGTCCTTCCTCATAAATGAGCTTTTGTTTGTAATTCAGTTTTCCTAGTTTTTTGGCTCCCTGCCCTTGGAAATTACTCATCATCCTAATAAAAGGAGTTCTTCATTTATTCAACTGCTCCCGCCTGAGTTGTTGTCTGGATTTCTGCATTTTGGGTCCAAACCTCCTGCTCTCAGCGTGACAGTTGGTGCCACTGTAAAAAGTGAATTTCCCCACTATGAGACCAATAAAGTCTATTCTACTCTATTCTAATATTTCAAATAATGAGCTGTGGTCTCTAGTATGAATTAATGTTTTGTGAGTCTTTCCCTGTAGAAAACAAGCTCCAGCGCTGCTGTTTCAGGAAGCCAGTTGGGGGTGGGGGGTGGGGGGGGTGGAGTCTTACTTAATATTCATGATATGCAAACATCTCACCTCTGATTGGCTAACAGCAACACAAGCCTTCCACTGACTCTGTTCGCTTTGCAACATTGCTGTTTTATCTCCACAAATGACACAAGCCTGAATCTGTTCTGCCATGTTGCAGAGTTGCTAATGCTCACGGTTAGCTTCAGCTAGCTGAGACCTGCTCTGTTCTCTCCTGGACACTAAATGAACAACAGCCTTTCACAGTCTCAATCCGAGGTAGGTGAGTAGATGCGACGTAGATCTGCGTGGCTTTATCTCACCCAAGAGTTTCTCTGTTTATTAGCTTTTAAGGCAGGATATAAGGGTAGAAACATTTTTCACATTCAGCATGAATGAAACTCGGAGTGACCGATCACATTTAAAAATAACAAGTATTAGAAACGTGTCTCAGTTTATCTAATCTGTAAGTAAAATATGTCATTGGCCACCTCAAGAATCTGGTGCTCCATGATGGTCTTGACCACAACTTTGGGAGCCTTAAGCCACAGGCACCAATTCACAGAATGGTCTAATTTGAGTGAAGAGGTTGGAGTCGGTGGTGTGCTCTCTCACCAGGATGAACAGATATCTCTCTGGAGGCGACTCCTTGCTGCTGAAGATGGAGGTCTCAGTGTGCAGAGTATGAAGCATGGCACGTGCTGCTGGGGCATTCCGCATGCGGTCCTGTGACGTACCAGCTGACACGTTCAGCAGAGCGTCTGCCTCAGCCATGAATCCTGGGAAAAGAACAGCAAGTGTTATAAAAGTGTTTACTAGTGAACGCTTGTCTCAAATGTCATCACCGTCTCTACCTAAGTTCTCCAGGATTGTTTTCCATTTGTCCCTGACTTCTCTGCGGGTGTCTCTCATGGCTTCAATGTCAACACTCAAACGACGGTAGCCCTGAAAAGATAAACGCCACAATTGTTTTGTTTTCTTTGTATTAGTTGAAAGAAAAAAGTGCTCATGTCATGGTTGATCTTTCTCTTTCCTTTACACTACTCATTTATCCCAGCATGTGTCCCTGTCACACACCGTGGAGCCAACACGGGTCATGCTCCGGGCCTGAATCAGGGTGTAAAGCGTTCGGTCGTCAGCTCTCTCCGAGTGGCTGGGGTCTCCTGGTTCGCTCCACAGGTTGGTCTCCTCGTCTCGCCGCTTCTGGACTTCACGTGTAAAATAGTCCAGCGGATCTGGACTGTGTCGTCAGCAGAGAGACACGCATAACCATGGATTATTTATCAGCGTACGACAGGACTCCAGACAATAACTATACTGTCAAATAGTTCTACGGAGAATCTGTGAGCCACCGCGTGGTGGGTAACTTCGTTTTAGTTTTCAAGACATTCTTAAATTGCAGGTCAGCAAATACATATATTCTTCCTTTAGATTTAGATTTAAATTTGAATATTTGAATTTGATTCTAAATATTTAATTTTAGCATCAAGATTTTAATTTATGGGGATTTTAGTTTCTTAAACAGTTTCTGTTTAAAAAAATTAATAGAATAAACATTTCAATGCTCAGTATTTGTTGCTAACTAGTTGTGACAAACAGTTGCGATTGATTTTTAAATACACCAAACTTTATTCGAAGGAAAAAACATGAGATGAAGGACTTTTCTCATCTTACGGGACTAACGGTTGCTTCTCATCGTCATCGTCCTCATCTTGAGCGCAGCAGCAGCAGCAAAACTGCATGCAGAACCTCTTGAAGGATGAACCCATCTAGCAGGAACAGAGCCAACAGGTCCCAGGGTTTTACAAGGTCCGGTCCTCCAGGTGGAAATTTTGAAGGGCCTTCTTCGGACCACGTCCAGCGGTTATTCTGCTGCTCAGTGTCCTCTGTGAATGTTTTGCAGAGGTGTTTCACAAAAACACCCTAATGTGTTGCATATATTTCAGAAAGCAAACCTTGATGTTTTGGTCACGCTTAAAAATAACTTTCAACAAAAATGTGGTCCAATTTGATGAATTCTGGCTCAGTTCTACGGGTAAAATTGAATAAATACAATTTTCCAGAAGTAACAAATTAAAAAAAAACTCCTTTACCTAAATGTCAGCTTCCCATTTTCCATGATCCTACCAAGGCTTCACATTGAGTCGAGGTTCTTCCTCCAGATCATCGGCCAGATGAAGCTCCTCTGGACAGAAGAGCTCGAGCAGACGGCACCCTGAGGACTGTAGCTTCTTATCGACCTCACATGGAGGACAATGAGAGTATTAAAGAAGCTTTTGCTCTCATCTTTAAAAAAAAACATTCACACACCCATTGCCTCAGAAGACAGTCACAGCACAATCATGTGAGATGTTCCATGTCCTGTACTGAGCAATGTGCTTTGCCCCAAGGACAACACATCTCTTCACAACAGAAGCTCCTAATTTCACATACTACCATGGCTGTATTGATTTAAGGATTCAGTTCATTGTGCTCAGTTCTAGAGAACTTAATTCTATTCTTTACAGCTCGAGTCTGAAGCTGTTTTTTTTTTGTGAACACTGTCCTTCCACAACATGCCATGCAGAGTAGGCCTCCAGTGACTGTACAGAGTAATGTTGTGGCCGTTATTCAACAATCCAACGCGGTGTCACGGATTTGTTCCTAGCACAAACATGCTCCTGATGCAGGGCAGGCCAGTACGCGTGTAAGGCTTTAAAATGAGGGGTCAGTGAGGAGGAACTGAATCTGTATGAGAGCAGGTCGAGTTTGGATCTGGATGACTAAAATTAGTAAGAAAAGAGTGCTCTGCTGTGATGAAAACGTTCTAAAGTGGCTCAATCCAAATCAAACACATCAGCTTTAAAATATCACAACATTAAAGAAATGCATCTCTTCCTTCACTGTTCAAAGCTACAGTTATACACTGAAAACATCAGCAGAGAGAAGAAGGAGCTAAAGTTGTTTGGTCAAGTCTCGAGTATAAATCTCAAATGGTCTGTTAGCGCTAGCATCAGCATGCATGATAAAATCTTTGAGCATTGCTTTGAAGGGGTTCCAGAACAGGGTCTACAATGGCCCAGGAGCCCAAATAAATGAACTACTCTATATTAAAGTAATAGAATGAGAAGACTGGTTCGCCCCACCCACTCGGTCACAACATGAATATTAAATTAGCTGCATGCTGATTGGCCAGATTACCTCGATGGCTCTATGACGCTCCTGAAGCTGGAAACTCTGTGTACAGTATTCAGATAACTCAATGGGAAAATTGAGGCTCTATCTGGTATTTAGCCATAAATGTTTGAACCAGAGCATTAGCAGTAGATTGGGCTAGCAGCTAGCTAGTTCTGTGGTTAGCACCACTGAAACAACAATTCTAGAACCCCTTTACAGGTGAAATATGTAGGAATTCTACAGTGAAATTATCACAAAACAGTCAAATGTCTCAATTATGGTGGAAGGATGAAGGTTATATAGGAACAAATTTCATTCTCAGCAGACCGGGTGGGGGTTATCAAATGTTCTCCTTTGGAAAAAAAAAAAGAAGACATGGGAATGTAGTTGTTCAGTGAGCTTGTGAGTTTGCCATCACCCCAACAAGCTAGTGCTGCAGCCCGACATTTGTAGACCAAATTCAGCAGGCAAAAATCTCGAGTTATTTAAAGAACCAAAGCCAGTAAACAGGAGTGACCCAGAAGTTTTTTCTTGTACCCCTAAATAGCCACAGCATCCTTTTGTTGTACTCTAATATTGGGTGAAGCGGACTAGAGGACAACATTGTGCTAAAAATGCTAACAGTAAATTAGAAACAAATAGTTAGCTCTAAAAGTACCTTAAGCTACTTTTTCAGTTGGAAACTACAGTACAGGCCAAAAGTTTGAACACACATTCTCATTCAATGTGTTTTCTTTATTTTCATGACCATGACCATGACCAAAGGGGCCAACAAGTGCTAAACACCTCTGGGAACTCCTTCAAGACTGTTGGAAAATCATTTCAGGTGACAACCTCTTGCAGCTCATCAAGAGAATGCCAAGAGTGTGTAAAGCAGTAATTAGAGCAAAGGGTGGCTATTTGAATAAAATAGAATATAAAACATGTTTTCAGTTATTTCACATTTTTGGTTAAGTACATAACTCCACATGTGTTCATTCATAGATCTGATTCCTTCAGTGAAAATCTCCCAATGTAAATGGTCATGAAAATAGAGACAACACATTGATAATAATAATAATAATGCGTTGAACTTATATAGTGCTTTTCTAGACACCCAAAGACGCTTTCACACACACTCACATTCACACACTGCTAGTAATGGTAAGCTACTTGTAGCCACAGCCGCCCTGGGGAGGTCTGACAGAGGCGAGGCTGCCATTTGGCGCCGTCGGCCCCTCTGACCACCACTAACACAGGCAAGTTGGGTGAAGTGTCTTGCCCAAGGACACAACAGCAGGGTCTGGGAAATCTCCTATTAAAATAACCCCACCTCCTCAGATTTCTAACTGAGCCAATCAGCGCTGCGCAGCGAACATCACACGCCACAATACTCAGTTTCTAATAAACAACAAAGACGGCACCTGAAGCGGAGACCGCTCTTTCCTCTGTTCTAACTGACTTGGACATGTCTTTAAAATCACAACAAGTAGAAGCGCTAAAAGCCTTTCTTCTAAAGAAAGGTGTTTGCGCTGTCAGCCAGACGTCATTTCTGACCATAACTGAAAAACTACAGCGTTGAGAGATTTTTTCTGATTGGTCATTATTGAGCTGGCTAGTCCCGCCCCACATGTGCCTCTCTGCATGTGAGTAACCAGACTAGTTCTCTGTGTAGAATTAAACAGAGGACGAGTCTGGCAGGCCAGGCTATATGTAGTAAGTGCTCTCTAGCGTAAAACCCCCCAACAGTGCCAACACCAGATATAACAAAATGCTTAACTGCTTATCAACTTATTGTGTATGACTCATCTTTGCCTATAATTAAGAATCTTCAGGAGCTGATCCATAACTGGCAACAGTCATGAAACTAATAGAACGGCAGTGAAATAGTGAAAATGGACTGCAGTAATCAAATTTGACCACAAGATGTCATTCTTACACATTGCACCTTTAAAGATATAAAAACAAAAAAAATTAAAGTCCCCCCAGTGGCAGGTTCTAGTGTAAGTTGTCTCACTCCTTCCATATAAATGGGTTGGACATTGTTCAGATCAAGAAATGATGTTCATCAGGTGCTGACGCAATTTAAATCCACATTTTATGTTGTTGCAAGCTGTGATGAGCCATTTGATGCTGGTATTTCTACACAATTTGAAGCGGGACAGTAGGCTGGACTTCCAATACCTGAACCTGAGTTCTCAGGCTTCAAAGCGCAACACTTTGGTGCTTGAAACAAAACATTTCAGCATTACCTTTAACAATGGAAGTGAAGACACTTTGCTCAGCTTTGTCTGAGGTAAAGACTCAACTATTAGACATCACTTCTTGGTATCTGTAGAATGGACTCAGCTATGTTGATGAGCTGTGGTAACCATCTTGAACTGGGTTGATATCCAATAATTACTTTCTGACAGCATTTCTTTAAATATGTTTGACATTTTGAGACTTGCAGACTTGCTCACTCGAAGGCAAAAACATCATTGCCCTCCCACCATTGGCCATTTAGAGGCAATCTTTTATTTTTCTCACCAGATCCTAAAACAAGCCTTAAACAATAGTGACTTTTATAATTATGAGTCATTTAGCAAAAACACGGAGTGAAGCAAAAATCTTCCTCTGGTTGTTACTCTTACTAGAAATAAAGATGAGGAGCCGCAAATCCAATCAGTCAATTTAGCCCTAAAAAATACAAAAATAAAAGCTGAGGCTTCAAGGTTTGTGATAGGCAACATTCCTGGAGCTCATAATGTGAGATTTGTTCTTCGGTGAAAGGGATTTATCCACAAGTGGGAAACAGTCTAGAGATGGACGTTTCACCAAAAGGTTGGATTGTTAATCAGTAGGTGTAAAAATAAAGAGGCCGCATATATTACAGTAGAATTAGAAAATACTCTAACAAATAGAATCTTCTCTGGTTTTACAACACCCCAAGGCGTTTCACAACACAATTATTCATTCACCCATGCATACCCACATTCACACGCTGGTGATGTATGAGGTTCCGAATGTGCCAAAAATGTGTCTATGTATTTATATGCGTGTCTATGTATTTGTACGCTCACTGCACTGCCACACAGTGCAGTGAGCGTACAAATACATAGACACGCATAAAAATACATACACACATTTTGGCGTACAAATACATAGACACGCATATAAATACATAGACACGCATATAAATACATACACACATTTTGGCGTACAAATACATAGACACGCATATAAATACATACACACATTTTTGGCACATTCGGAACCTCATAGAAATGAGGAGCTACATTGTGGCCACAGCTGCCCTGGGGTGCACTGACGGAAGCCAGCACAGGTACCACTGGTCACTCCGACCACCACCAGCAGGCAAGGTGGGTTAGTGTCTTGCCCAAGAACACAACAGAAGCATTCTCCACGAGAGCCCGGATTGAACCTGCAACCCTCCATTAAGTGGACAACCCGCTCTACCTCCTGAGCTACTGCTGCCCCATCATCAAAATGGGTCATTATCATATTAGCACAGCTTGGGTTTGTGAGGAAACTTCATGATTTGTGGAAGACTTCTTTGAATAGATGAGTCAACAGCAGCAAGTAAAGAGAAAACCCAACTCAGTCTGCACAAGCAGCTCATAGCTGTCAGCACGGTGGTGGAGGGATGATGGTTTGGGCACCTTGTAGTCGCTGAATCAAACATGAACTCCTACTGAAGTATTCTAGAGTCTAATGTGAGGGAAGCTGAAGATCAGCCTAACAAGGTCTAGTAAAGGATCAGCTCAAGTCCAGATCTCAACACTACACCATGACAAGAAAGCTGCGAACATCAAATCTTTTCAAAACTGAGGGTTTTCCTCATGTTCTAATATTACGGCGACCTTAACATCAGTGAAAATCAAGATTACAAAAGAGCAGTGTGTGGAAGATGTCCCACTGAAACTGAAAAATCTTCAAACAAGAACTAAAATACCCAGAGATGGTTACATAAACGGCTTGATTCTTACTGAAGGGAAAATGAGGATCACTTTGGTTTTGTCTCATAAAATAAATAAGCTCGCGTTTTAAGATTCTGTTTTATTAGACATGACACTGGTTAAGACTCTGTAAAAATAGCTGGTCCGTATGATGGCTTCATAAACTTCTTCAGTGGATAAATGACAAATCAGATCAAAATCATATTCAAAGAAAACTGTAAACAAAAGCAGATTAAACAGCATGAAATGAAGCTAAATAAGAGGGTTTTGCGATAAAGGCACTTTTCTGTAACTCCAGTAGATTTACCTTCAGTTCAGGTTCTTTTCCCATAAGGCCACTCAAAGTGTTCGGCAGATGTAGTAAAAGTGCACCTTGCTAATATATAAGGAGCCAAATCTGAACTTGTCCAAACTAACATCATGATCAAATCCGACAAAGATGAAGCAGAAGCAGTTTACTGCATGGGTCCGTTAAAAAAAAGCATTTAAGGATAAAGAAAACAAACAAAAACAAGTTCTTCATGTTGGCGTCGTAGTGTGAGGGAGGACGTTTCCCCCCTCTGCAGGAAGGAGAGTGCTCCCCTTGTTTCACAGTGTGAAGGAAAACGCCTCTTGTAACAGCATCCTTCAAACCAGGTGTTTGTCGTGAATGTGGCTGCAGAAGGCTGGAAAGGTGAAACACGTTTACACTTAGTGCAGTACAAACCTTTTATTAAAGGCAGCAAATTGATGAACAACACCATGTTGTGCAAGACACAGCTCACAGTTCATCCCCAACGCTCCACTGTGGGTGGCTCCCACCTGTATGCAGGCCTTGGAGTCTGGCGAAAGTGCACTGCAGCTCCACGTCCACATTAAAATGTGTCAGTGATCATGCTTTCATTTTAAAAAAGTAACAGTGAAGAAAAAAGGACGATGTGATCGAAACTCCACGTCCCGTCTGACTGAAACGCAGTCTCCTGCTCTGAGAGTTGAAGTGTGTTTCAGCGCTGGAACACAACAAGGTTGCTCTGCACCAGTTTTACTGGTGGAGGTCCAACAGCAGCACCGTCTCTCCATGCTTTAGGTGTGGAGGTGATGGGAGCAGTGGGAGGGCCGAACATCAACGATGCGTTGACGTAAATGGGACATGAACTCAAACATGGTGGCGGCCAGGCTCTGGTGGATCAGGTATCGAGGCAGACGACCCTAAAAGGACACAACACCTGGGTGTTAACCATCATCTCCTCGTGTTTCCTCACAGCACAATGAAAGCTTGCAACATTAACAAAAATCAGGTTATATGTTCCTGGAAGTCCAGGAGTGTGGGTGGACGTGTGGAGATTCAGACGAAAACTGTAACAAAGTCAGAATAATCCTGTAAATGTGGCAGAAAATATAAATACCTTCATCCAATTACTAATTTGCAGACATTAGATTCAAGGTTTAAATGTTTTCATGTGCCATTAGTTGAAGAAATACAAACTGAATTAAGCTAATATTGATAACTGTAGCATCATGAATGTCCTGTTTATGACCTAAAGGTCATGATCTGCTGTATCTGCTCGAGCAGAGACAAAGTCTCTGACAGCCTAATACACATGAGATAGTGGCCAAGGTCTTTCATCTGAACTGCTTCACCTCTGTCAGCGAAGACGAAGACGAAGAACTCTCTTGTGATAAACACATAATCAACAACTTTGTTATTACCAATAATAATGTGAGCCCAATGTTCAATCAATCTGTGAAATGACAATGTTATTACTTGATGTTATAATCCTGTGATCAGTAGTATTTTACAAGTAATTATAATCCTGGACATTTGCACTAGACACTGATGACACGTAATGCTAAAGTCACACGACACATTTCCTTTTGTCTGATCCAATCAGAACCTTCGTTTCTGGCTGGGCGTGGTTATCTGTGGTGTTTGTATAAACCCTCTTTGGCATGTCAAATTCTGATTCGCCAGTAAACCAAAATATGACAATTATAAAAACTATCCCACGCCACCTTTTCTTTAGTTCAAGCGTTCTAGAGAAGTCTGGGACCGGCCATCCGGACTTCCTCTTCAGCCTTAAAGAACCTCAGACAAGCTGGATAAAATCTGTTGCACGTTACACCTGACCGCAACGGTTCCTTCAGAATAAAAGCTGAACCTCACGACCCCTTCAGGACTCGGAGACGTCAGTGATAACCTGTCGTGACCTGGAAGCATTCCAAGACTAGTTTGGTCGGCACCGCTGCTTTTTTACCGGCTTCGGTACCAAGGAGGGTCCGAGAGGACCTCGACATTCTGGATCTAACGGAGGCTTCCCCTGGGGTACATAGACCGACAGATGGTGTTTCGTGTGTGTTAAAAATCTCCTACTAAAGTTTAGAGCGCAACATTCACTCCCACTCAGAACTAAATGCTTCTCCGGATCCGCTGGTTCTGAATAACATTCCACACACACACCATCATCATTCATCACGTCTCCCTCCACCTTAGTCCATCAGTACACAGAGTGTTAAAGTTAGTCTTGTTTAAATTGTGTAGAAATAAATTTCTTAACTATTATAAACCAGACTCTCTCTCTTTCCTTGGAGTTAATACGAAGTGTCGCTTAATCCCTGCAATAAAAAGTTCTGATCTTCTGGTTAAAATATTCAAAGATCCATCAGATTGATATTTCATATTTCTATGGAATCTCACATTTTATGGTTCATAAGTAAGATGTAAACGACCCATCCTTTACATAACTATGTACGTATCAGTTGGAATAAGACTTCAGGGTCTGAACTTAGGCTACATTCAGACTGCAGGCTTTGATGTTGAGTTACGAATGTTTTGAGTAAATCAGATTTTTTTTTGAGTGGCTGTAAACATCATGACTGAAATGTGACATCAAACTCTCTCCAGTGTGAATACTCCACGGTCCCAAAGAAAACCGCATGTGCAGAAGACAAGAAGTCACACTCAGTGGAGTTGGAACCAGGAGAGGCGGAGTTGCGATGTGAAAGCCTTCACTGAGTTCATCCACAGGATCAGGATCACACCTGGTAATTCTCCCGTTTTAGACTGAAAACTGTTTTAAAAGCTGTTTTACTCCTTGTCCCCGCAGTCTTCCTGAATCATTATGCACCGAAAATGCTCGGGTATTAAGTTAATTCACGGAGAGCCCCCTGCTCTCACGGGGACCGCCCCTCCCTTCACTGAGACGGAGACTGGTGAGAGGCTCGCTCCAGCAGCTTCCTCTCCTGTCCTCATACACTCTTGTATTTTTAATCCCGAAACTTGACAGGATGTCCAGACAGACTCCTGAATCCTTCTGTCAGCGCTTCTCCTCAGAAGCATCCACACACAACGCTCACCTCTGCTGACTCAGTTCCGACTGCAGTCGCTTTCAAAAACATCAGATATGTATCAGAATCAGTACCGCATATAAGATTGACATGGATCAAATTTGAAATGAATCGATCTGTGCCATTCAGACTGTTATAGAAAAAAATCAGATATGGGTCACATGTGGGGGAAAAAATCTGATTTGATGCACTTTTGCCTGCAATGTGAACGTAGCCTTAGATAAAATATCTTAAACTTCTTTTTAGATGCACAGAAGGATCGTGTTTATAAGACGGAATGATAAACACTTTCATTGTGTGATGTGCAGAATTGCTGTATATGAACACTCCTAGGGTTAAAAACAAAACACTTGAGGGGTTGCTGCGAGTTCCCACCTTTAAGTCTGTGTTGAGGACCCAGATAAAGGTGCAGACTGACGGGTTACTGCTGGACTTCAGAACCACAAACCCTCCTGGACCGTTTTCACCCCTAAAGATTCACAAAACACATCAAACAAAAAGTTCCAGCGCTGCTTTCTGGAATTCTGACAGAAAGTTCAGCTAGCAGCACCGTCTGACCTGACATAGCGGCCACACAGTGGTTTGGTATCATGATCGGTTGCCATGCCAGCAGACATGTAGCAGTCTCGCTTACGCTCAACTCGCCGTACATTAACAAAGTCCCTGTAGACAGAAAACTACAAATCAGACCTGAAATTGTGATTAGAAGTAAAGATAAAAGCATGACATTTGTTTGAAATACCTCGCTGACACGACTCCTCCTGCTGCACCAGCAGAGACATCATATGACACCAGAGTGTTGTCATCAACCCGCTGCAGGATCTGAGGAGAAGCAGACAGCTGATTTAGGCCCACTCTGCCTCTGCACAACACACACAAACCACTGACCCCACCTCATCTTTTAGGAAATGAACCTTAAGCCTGATTCATGCTTCTCCGTCAGCTCCGCAAGGGACAGACACGCATGGATTGACGGAAGCGTTTTGCTCTCATACTTCTCCGTCTCCTGGAGAGTGTTGCAAAGCTATCCCTCGGCAGGACAGCAGAGGGCGTAGCGCTGTTCTGTGGTATCCTGTCATGTATCGGTCCAAGACAGAGTGTTTATATTGTGTTTTTTTGCATATAAGAGACTTTTTAACACAGACAAATTTGTCTCTCATCCTCCTCCACCTCTTCATGCACTCGCCACCTCCAAACCCACGTTTCCTGTCATTTCCGTCCACAAATAAAACGCTTGCTGCACATCTTTTCACTCCTCCAGTCACCGGAGAATTAAACGTTCATGCTTTTAGAGTTTTTTCGCGAGGTATTCTTCAAGCTGCTCCGTGTCTGCCACTAGTTATCCTCGGCTCTCTTTATGTTTTTGAGGGTGCAACGGCGGCAGTGTAGGCGACAGCGGCGTCCTGACCAATCACAAGCTTGCGTTGTCCGTCTCGACTGACAGATGTTTAGAAAAGAGAGCTCGACTCCGTCCGTGCTTGCGGAGCTCTCCGGCAGGCCCGCAAGGACGTTGCGTGTCTCCGCACTGACGCAGACGGAGACGCATGAATCAGGCTTTAGGCGTGAGCTGTGAGGAATGCTCAGAGACAATCACCTGGCAGACGGAAACAGTTCTGTTCCACTGAACCATCTTCTCTGGCTGCAGAATCACCTCCTGGTACACTAGCTCAGCAGGACACTGCATCAGGGCCTGAACAGGTCAGAAACAAGGCTGTCAGCAAGTCTGCAAGATCAACAAACTTCAATGTTTCTGTCTTTATTTAAAGAGACATCTTGTCCAGCAACGAGGAGATGCCCATTTGACCCTGGGCAGAAGAAGAGGGAGGGGCAATCATGAGCCATGTCCCCCTCTACTGACCAATGGCTATGAGAGGAGGTGACGTAATCCCAAAGGAGAAGAGGGGAGCCTGTGGGAGGTGCTGAGAAGAGGAAGATCATGTGACCAGACATTGAGCCCCAGAAGCAGGGGGTGTTGCCATGGAGATGCACCCCTGAAGAATGCAGGAGAGGAGGAGGAGTGAGAATATAAAAGGGGTTGGGGTAGAACACACGGGGGGAGCTGCTGATCTGAAAAGAAGTTTGGAACCCGCTGTGTCAGGATTTATTTCGGATTACTCTTTTTTCATCTTTTTGGAATAAAACCTTGGTTTCTTATTGTGAGAAACTAAAAGGATCGATGTTGCCTGGGGGCCTCTTCTTTGTCGTGTAACCAGGAAAGGTGAGGAGCTGGTGACTTAACATCCCACTCAAAGGTGTGGTTTAGGAAGCAGGAGAAGCAGAATAGAGTCATTAACCTGAGCGTACATAAGCTACAGGTGGCTGAGGGTGTGTTGTGAGTAAACTGTCTCCCTTGAGCTGCATGAAGTTGGTTTTGCCAGAATCAGAGTCTAGCTTATCGGTGATTGCTAATTAGCTCCTACAGAGTGAGGGCATTTTAAAGAGTGGCTGTTGTCACGCCCACGCAAATAGAAATACAAGTCAACCCTGGGACATTAACATCTTTTGAAGAGTGAGGGTAGCCTGGGAAGATGACTTGTAACATGGCGCCCCACGTTGGGCGCCATGTTAAAAGCCAATTTACCGGGCTAACTCGACTCTTAGTTTAGATGTTTTAAAATCTCAGGGTTTGACTTGCAATCAGTATAGTGAATGGCAAATGGCCTGTATTTGATATAGCGCCTTCTAGAGTCCTGGAACCCCCATGGTGCTTTACAACACAACCAGTCATTCACCCATTCACACACACATTCACACACTGGTGGGGATGAGCTACAGTGTAGCCACAGCTGATCTGGGGCGCACTGACAGAGGCGAGGCTGCCGAGCACTGGCGCCACCGGTACCTCCGACCACCACCAGCAGGCAACGTGGGTTAAGTGTCTTGCTGAGCAGGGCTCGAAGCGGCAACCTTCCGATTACGGGGCGAGCATTTAACTCCTGTGCCACCGTCGCCCCAGTGGGCGTGGCATTAATTACCAACAAACACCCTTACTCTGTAGAGAGTTGATTGGCAAATCACCGATTTACCTAGGGCTTCTAATTCTGACAAAGTTACCTTTATGTAGAAATAAGGAGGCTCAAACACACCTACACACACTAACATGATAAGAGAAGGTAACAGGCATTTAGCTTGGTTTCACACACACACGGATACACCTTGGAGAGCCTAGAATTGATTTCACATAATGAGAGACATAATCCAGACTTAATTCCATACATTAACAAGTCAGATTATACTCCATTAGGGATGGGTACCTTTGACATTTGAATCGATTCGGTAGTAATTACCGGTACCTATGAATCGATACCGGTACTTAACGGTACCAATTTTCGATACTTTTGAGTGTTTATTATTTTAATTCTCTTTTATAATTAAATATATATTTTTCTCAATATATAACAATATTTAATAAATATCACGACAAATAACATACAACAGTTTGTATTTTAACATCATCCTTGTAGTTTTATAAGTTGATAATTAAACTGAAGCAAACATCTTTACTGTGAACTAAATTTACTGTGTATCTTCATTCCTTTTGCCGTCTTTTTTCATTTAATTTTTCCTACTGGCAAGTTAGAATTTCCGAGGAGAAAGCGAACGCACCATTAGCTGATAACAATGGTGGCAATGGAAGCTAACATATCAAGCTAACGTTATCTTAAACAGTTTATTTAGCTGCTGGAGCAGATTAAAACGATGATGCCTCACACTTAGATCGTTGTCACTGGTTTCATCTTCACCCAATCACCCGCCGCATTTAGTAAAGTGAAGCCAAACTTTAGAGCGCGTTCATGTTCTTCTAGTCGGAAATTCGGAGTTCCGAGGAGAAAGCGAACGCACCATTAGCGAAACGGAAGCTAACAAATCAAGCTAACGTTATCTTAAACATTTTATTTACCTACCAGAGCAGATTAAGATGAGGATGTCTCACTTAGATCGTTGTTGCTGGTTTCATCATCACCCAGTTACCCATCACATTTAGTGAAGTGGATCCAAGCTTTAGCGTGCGTTCTTTCTACCATGCTGCTCTGTTTACAACTCGCTCGCAGCGACCGACGGCATAACGCTCTTGCGCATGCGCAGCTGTCTAGGCAAGTTCTCGTTATGAAGGACGGGTACCGAAACGAGGCACCGTTTGAAATGATGTGAATCGGTGCTCGGTCGGTACTGTGGAATTTGGTCGGTACCTTAAAAAGTACCGAATTCGGTACCCATCCCTATACTCCATACAACAAGGTCCTTGACTGAAATATTTTTTTTATTTATTATTTATTATTTTTGAAAATGTTCATCCGTTCTGAGTTCTTCACGCAGGCTGAACATGAAACTAGCCTTCTACACCTATCTCCTGCATCAGCTTCTGATAGAAAACTAACTGAAACTCTAGGATGTGAAAATCCTGACCGATCTACGTCACACTGTCACTTAACATTCATGGACTCACCCATCTTGACTCGTGATGGGGAAGACTGTTGTTGGTTTAGTGTCCAGGAAACAGCAGAGAACGTCTCGGCTAGTATGAGCTAACTGTTAGCATTAGCAACTCCACCACACAGCAGAACTCCTTCAAGCTTGTGTTATTTGTGGAGATAAAACATCTACGCTGCAGAGCAAACAGTCATGTTGATTTTTGCCAATCAGAGGAGAGATGTCCACGTATGAGGAAGTAAGACTCCAAATACTGCTGTCTGAAGCTACTTTCTCCTCTGGCTGAATTTTCCATGCTGAAACAGGCGCACTGTTTATGCAGAATAAAGGAAAGGGCCTGTTGATAATCGCTGTCCAGCTGGAAGACCAAGCCCCCACAGTCTTGTGAATTTTATGAAGCCAACAAGGAAGTGGCCAGGAAAATTGCAGTTCCACCCTCATACACTAGGGGCAGGCTCCAAATCAGAGAACGGTCCCATTGACTCCCATGTTAACAATGCCAATTTCATAGCAGAAATAAACAAGTTTACAGCCTGGTTCAAAAAACCATTGTAGGTTTATTAGATTTAGTTTACAGTTATGAAAACTCTGGGGGGGGGGGGGGGGGGGGTATTTTGTAACTCTTCCATTTAAGTGTAATTTAATGCTTGAAAATATGAATAATTAATGAGCATCAGCGCTAGCGCTAGGAGCTAGCTCCGGGGAAGGGCCTCAGCCCGGGCCTCATGTTAACTCATTGACTGCCAATGACGACAAGTCATCATTTGCTTTTTTTTTTTTTACTGTGTGGGCGTCGGAACGAGCCCCCACACCACGAGAACAAACATCTCAGCTCTAAAGCTGATCTTCATCCGCGTGTGTCACACGTCACGTGATCAGGAAGCAACACATCCATGTGTTAGGAGATCGTTTAGGGCCGCTGCTGTAAAAAAAGTGAGGCGCGAACCGTAAAAGCTTCTGCCGATCACAATTCAACAACGGATTACGAAAGAACGGATAACGCTCGAAACGCGCGGATTCTTCCTGATGTAAGAGGTGAGTCTCCGCTTTGTTTTGGCGTTGGCGTCTTCGTAGAGCACAACGCTCTGTGACTCTGAAAAACGCTGGCAGCGAAGGGCTTATGGGATGAGTTAATGGACGTTTGGCTGTTCCCACTCTCTGTCCTCTGTGTGTTCATGTTCAGATTTTAATCATGGAACTATTGGACAAAGAGGGCAAGCTGAGGTATCGATTGCACTAAGAGAACTTCCAAGAAGTTTCTTTTTTGTTTTTATCAGTAAATAAATGTATATTTCTGTACTTTGGGTGGAACAAGTATAAAGGCTAGCAATTGGTTTTTTTCAGTTTGCTGAAAACGTGCAAAAAGAAGAAAAGGACAAAGTTTACTTCTCTGTAGGCCTCATGGCGGCGCCTGGGAGTAAAAGCAAGAGCGTAATAATGGAGGTGAGGCAAAGAAAGAGTGAATTGACCAGATGTGATTATGCTTTCAAACATGAGGGTGCTAGCGGTACAATTATTAAGTTACTTTAAGAATGATAGGCTAATGGCTAGTCCAAGTGCAACACGACCAAAATGTGTTGTTTCCATTTTTAAACCCACCAACAAAAGTCTGTTTTTACAGTTGTGTTGATTGTTTTGCTGAACTCGAGTCTGCTGTACCTTAAGAATGAACGTCTTCCCGTGGTAAGGAATCTCCAGAGTGTAGACGGAGTCTCCCTTGTCCTGTTGCAACACAACATCGTTAAGTGTCAGGAAGCTTCTGTCACATTCGTTCATTTTGGTGAATTTGTAGTGTGTGTGCATGTGTGCAGCAGGGGAGGTTGTGGGAGTATGTTCGTATGTGCGTGTGCGTGCGTGTGTGTGTGTGTGTGTGTGTGTGTGTGTGTGTGTGTGTGTGTGTGTGTGTGTGTGTGTGTGTGTGTGTGTGTGTGTGTGTGTGTGTGTGTGTGTGTGTGTGTGTGTGTGTGTGTGTGTGTGTGTGTGTGTGTCCCCAGTGAGTCGTGGAGGATGGCTGCTTATACTGAGCCAGGATCCTCTGGAGGTTTCTTCCTGTTAAAAGGGAGTTTTCCTCTCCACTGTCGCTAAATGCTTGCTTAGTATGAGGATTGTTGTAAACCTGTGGGTTCCTTTTATAGGAAACTTTTTTTCTGACTGGCTTAGCGACCTGACCTGGATTGGAATGTTTACTATGTGAAGTGCTTTGAGACGACTCTTGTCGTGATTTGGCGCTATATAAATAAACTGAATTTAATTTTGTGAGAAAAAAACAAAACATGGATCAACAACTGAAGACAGAACTGATGAGAAAATCTCTATTTTGGATCTGAATGGTTCGAGCTCAACAAACAAATATGTCTGGTTATAATATGAAAGAAATTGTGCAGATAAGAATGTCGTGCAACTAGATCTGAGTTTCATTTGCAGTTAGAAGAGCAACTAAACTCTTTCCATCAGGGTTTATAAATAAATATGATGCATCGTCCAAATCCAAATCCTTTACATCTAATCTTTCTTTAGACGCTTTTGATTTGCTCCGTTCTAAACTGTAGCTAGAATAAGATAACATTTTGCATCAATCTGTGTTCTCTTCACTCGATCAAACACTGGTTTGAGATTCATAAAGATGCTTTGGGTGCCATTCACAAGACTGACGGGGTTAGACGTGCACCGACCAGGAAACACAGCAGCTTGGCTGGTATATACAAAATGAAACTGGGTCAGAGTGGAAACAGAGGAAAACTCAAGCCAGAACATTTCTGAAGAACTTGTGGTGGCAAAGTTCCAACATCAACTCTGTAACCATCTAAACTGTGACTTTAGCTCTACCTGTTGATGTTTAAACTGTGTGAGACGTGGGAGGAGATCTAAGGAAATGTTAAAGCTCTTATCAGTGGCTCACTGAGGTCGTCATGGTAACCACACTCATGCTTCTCACTCCCTAATTTATAATATAATAAAAGTCAGATGGAAACAAAGATTAATGGTACGCTTCAAATAAACAGCTGCAGAGTAAAAACTAAAATCACATTTGAAATATTTCTTCAACCATCAACAGCAAAAGTGACAAACAAAAACCAATAAACATTATAAAACATGAGTTGTTATTGTATAAATACTATAAAAGGCATCATGTAAAGTCCAATCATCTGTGGCCCATTTAAACTGAGACTATGGGGAGCCTAGGCCACGCCCATCTACTTCCAGATCAGTCCCTAACTGCCATTAGAAATGAATGGGAGTCTATGGAGGAGTCAAAGTTATTTCCTTTGTACCATGGATTTCACATATGTCTGAATTTTATTAACACATTTTGATGTCAAGAAAGTGATTCTTTTCCACAGGCGACAAAGTTATTTTAGGTTTTGTGTGAAAAGACGTAGCAGACTACAAATGCTCATCGTACCATATCGATGTCATTGAACCATACACGGAAAAGAGGAGAAAGTTACTTTAGCGACTAGCGAGCTTCAAATCCTTCTTCCAGGACATCAGAAGAAGAATTAAAGGTGGAGAAAACCCGACCATGTGGTAAATAGCAGCTACCAGAGATGGGAATTGTGGCACAAGACATCCTCCATGATGTGATTTTGTTCTGCTCAGCAACTGAACCAGGTTTCTTCACTGTGCTGATGGAAATCACCTGGCTCGGTTGCTGAGCTGAGGAAAAACGTGGCATGGAGATGGCTTGTTGATGCCACAACGCGATGTCTCATTTGTAGCCATTTTAAATCCCCAAATTCACAAGCTAACAAATCTTAAAGTATGTGACAGACATAGTTAAAACACACTTAAGCCCTTTTTACAAAACACACTGTGCAAATCATAATAACTGCCACAGTGTGTCTTACCAACACGCCGTGGCAGCATGCGATGTGTGAATTTTCCAGCGTTAGTTTTGCCTCGCTGGGTAGTAATATCGCCTTAATTGTCTGTCTAATAAATGGAGATTGTGCCTTGGCACAACAGAGGGAGGTGTCATAATCATGTGGGGAGTTACTGCCAACCTCTGGCTGGCAACTATATTGGAAATGAAAGAAAAAATGGCCGTAAGTTTAGCTTTTGTAAACAGAACCAGCTGAGATGATAAACGGAAGTGATGCAGCGCTCCTGGAGCTTCTCTCTGGTAGAGCTGGAGCTCAGATCACCAGAGACTGCACACGGACTGTGGGGGGCAGACACCTTTAGAAGCGGCTTGTTGAAAAAATGTAATGAGCACGGCTTCGCTTGCAATAAAAAAGCAAGTTATGTCCAAGATAAATGGAAGTCCACGCCAGTGCAGAGACCACCCCACTGCGTAATGTTTTGTAAAAAATGTCACCCTCGAGCAACATTACGTCCACGGTCTGACCACTTATCGTCGTCGTCTTCCTCCGCTTATCCGGGTCCGGGTCGCGGGGGCAGCATCCCAACTAGGGAGCTCCAGACCGTCCTCTCCCCGGCCACCTTCACCAGCTCCTCCGGCAGGACCCCAAGGTGTTCCCGGACCAGATTGGAGATGTAACCTCTCCAACGTGTCCTGGGTCGACCCGGGGGCCTCCTGCCGGCAGGACATGCCCGAAACACCTCCCCAGGGAGGCGTCCAGGAGGCATCCTGACCAGATGCCCAAACCACCTCAACTGACTCCTTTCGATCCGGAGGAGCAGCGGTTCTACTCCGAGTCCCTCCCGAATGTCCGAGCTCCTCACCCTATCTCTAAGGCTGAGCCCAGCCACCCTACGGAGGAAACTCATTTTGGCCGCTTGTATCCGCGGTCTCGTTCTTTCGGTCATTACCCAAAGCTCATGACCATAGGTGAGGATTGGGACGTAGATCGACCGGTAAATCGAGAGCCTGGCTTTCTGGCTCAGCTCCCTCTTCCCCACGACGGATCGGCTCAGCGTCCGCATCACTGCAGACGCCGAACCAATCTGCCTGTCGAGCTCCCGATCCCTCCTGCCCTCACTCGTGAACAAGTCCCCGAGATACTTAAACTCCTCCACTTGAGGCAGGACCTCTCTCCCGACCCGGAGTTGGCAAGCCACCCTTTCCCGGTCGAGAACCATGGTCTCAGATTTGACCACTTATAAATGACCTAAAGCTCCCTGATGCCACCACAGCGTTGCGGCAAGTTGATGGCATTGTTTTGTCAAAACGGCTATCATTTCTTTGCATTTCATTTGAAGTACAACACACGTGTGATTCAGAGCATATAAGGCAAGGCGACTTAGAAAATAGCTTTTATAGCTTAGGTCACTTATATTCATGTTTTCTAAGTTCTGGGAACCCATGAGCCGACCAGAAGGGGAGGAGATTTAGACTCCCTTTTGTTCTTACTGTGAAGTCTACCTGAGCTATCCACTTTATGGATTGGGGGGTTAAACCACCAAATAGTTCCCGAGCGCTGCCGTGTCTGCAGCTCACCAATCCCTAAGGCAGGGATTCCCAAAGTGTGGTGCGCGCACCCCCGGGGGTGCGCGAGCTGCCGCTAGAGGGTGCGCGAGGTGAAAAGTGTAATGGCTGCGGAGCTCAGAGAAGTCTGTCATATGTCACCATTAGCGTAGCCAGAAACTCATTTGTGGGTGGGCCTAAGAAAAAGTAAGTGGCCACAATAAATGGAATTGAAAACAATATTTTTGCGCGCGCGCGCGCGCGTGTGTGTGTGTGTGTCCTCCACATGTGCCCTAGCTTCATAATAATAATGCGCCGAGCTTCAGCACTCTGGCCTGCGCACGCCGATATGTTCCGTATTTGATCATTTTTAACGGTGTTGGAGGAATCTGAAGGTGGTGAGTCATTCTGGCAGATTGTAATTAACACCTGTCTCACGCAGGTGTTGTGACATTGTAAACCTCACACACAGAACATTGTGGATGTAACTAAATAAATCAAGAACCACGGCTCACGGGTGCACAAGTGAGCACATCTGCGCTGGGCAGAAGTAATTTTACAACATTGGTTTAAATAGCGCCAAATAACGAGACGCGGTGTCTTGAGCGGCTCATGGAGCTGTGCCGCACACACACACACACACACACACACACACACACACACACGCACACGCACACACGCACACACACACACACACAGATTCAATGAGTGCGCACGCTGTGTAAACTCCGCCCGGTGTGCCGTCAGACTGAAGGCAGAAATGAGCGCTGCCTCCTCTGTGATAAAAACTTTTAAGAGGTTTTATAACATTTTTCATTCCAGGTCAAATTAAGATATTAGCTTCTATTTTGGGATGACGTATTAAAGTCGGGTCCGCTCCAGCCAGTGACTCCGAACCGGACCACATCTCATGTATCTGCAGCATTTGTTATTCCAGTCCGCATGGCAGCGGATCTCAGATTCAGCCACACCATAAAACAGCAATAAGTCGGTCTGAGGCAAAATATCTTACCCATCTTTTCCCCTATAGACATTTGATTATGCACAAGTAGGTGACCAGTTCAGGTTTACGCAGAGCAGAAGGAAGGAGCGAGCTCTGGTTAAACGTTCCTACTTTAAGAAAACCTTTAAATAGCATTGTTTATGTGCTACCTGGACACTCTAAATATTTATTTAAAATTAAATAAAAGGAAATTGTAATGGTATCGAATGTTTATTAATTACTATTTAAAAAATGAAAGTGATGGGGAAAAAGGTTGATTATATTTTTTTTAACCCTGCCTGTTTAGCTTGACGTCTGATATATATATATATATATATATATATATATATATATATATATATATATATATATATATATATATATATATATAGCCATGCCCTGATGTGGGGGCTGGGGGGGAGCGTCAACATGGTCGGGACATAGAAGGGGGTGCACGGCTAAATAAGTTTGGGAACCACTGCCCTAAGGGGATGCGGAGAACACATTTCACCCCACATCCGTGTGTGTGTGTGTGTGTGTGTGTGACGACTAATCAGACTTTAATCTTTAATCCTATTCCTAGTCTCCAAGAGCCCTTGTGTGAAATATGCAACCGACTTCCAGTCCGGCATTTGTTTACATGGAGACCATAGATTGACGGTGTGATCTATTCATGCTAATCCACTTTTACGGGCTTTTTAAATATGTAAGCTATGTGTGAACACCAGCTGTCACCACTCAGATGAGACACTGTTACGATCCCTCTGCCTACTGCAACAGAGGAGTGGGCGATGATTTGAAATCTGGCCAAAGCTAACATACAGTAGCATTTTAGCAACTTTCTTAACTCTGTTGTGTTCAACAGTGAGGCAATAAACATTCTTAAAGCCCAGAGACTTATCGGTACCTACATAGCAATAAGGTTGGTCGTGTTTGGTTGAAAGACGTGGGACACGATCTTATTTACTTAAAAGCAGATGTAGAGCAGAGTCAGAGCCTTAAATCCCTGATCACCAAGCCCGGGTTTTGGTTTCTACATCAGGTGAAACACCAACAGCAGTCAGTATAGCTTAGTTCACTTATATTCATGTTTTCTAAGTTCTGGGAACCCATGAGCCGACCAGAAGGGGAGGAGATTTAGGCTCCCTTTTGTTCTTACTGTGAAGTCTACCTGAGCTATCCACTTTATGGATTGGGGGGTTAAACCACCAAATAGTTCCCGAGCGCTGCCGTGTCTGCAGCTCACCAATCCCTAAGGCAGGGATTCCCAAAGTGTACAGGTTTAATGATCACTGTCAACACTTTTGATGATGCAAAATGTTAAACATTGAGCTCTATTATAATCATTTGTCTTCTTGTTAAAAGCATAAATCAGGTAAGTTTGTTTACGGTCTAAAGTCTGTGTATATCTTTGAATTATTCTAATTTCAGGTTGAGAATGCAGTCAGACCGGCTAAGACTGGGTCTTCGTGCTCTGATGTTCAGCCAAAGTAGAATGCATGTTTTAGCTATTACTCTTCTAGCCACAAACTTTAATGTCTGTGTTTTAGTACAACCGCGAACAGCACAACATGTTCTTGAGTCATGCAGGTACATTTTTCAGGGGCAAATAGATTTTAAAATCCTCTTGAATTGTTCAAATAAACCGCTACAAGAAACAAAAGTTCACCATGCAAATAGCTACGAGCTACTTCCAGTATCGCACCGGATGTTGCTCGCAGTCGTTTCTACAAGAGCAGGCCCAGGAAAAAGGTGGATAGAGCTCCAAAGTGGGTGGAGCTTTCTCACCTGCGTCAATAAAATCCTATTGTCGTATAAGGGGACATTTCTCACAGCTTTTCATTTTGTTTGTTAAAGGCCCCGTGTGTGAAATCCATTGAAATCACGATGAAAAGATGCGACTCTTTAGCGCCGTGTAGTTCAGAGGAAGTATTGCAGCTACGGTGGCTCACTCATGAGTTTGACTGTATGATCAATTTCCAACCTGTGTAGCCTAACCCACACAAAGCTTAAAACAAGCTACTCAACCTCTTTAACAAGTATTTATAATTATGACTGTTTTATCAGCCTACCAGTTCTGAAGGAAGCAAGCTAGTTCTGTTCGTGAAGCTGTCACCATTCACACACGGAGGAGGGGTGACGTCAGCTGGGAGGTGAGGTGTTGTGAGAAATTGTGTTCCCTGAAATATTCTGTCCCCCCGTGTGGGGAGATCACACTTCTGGCTATTTTCGCAACATTTGTGATAAACGTTTACGGGAAAACGATGTAATGTAATGTAATAATGTTATGCTTGTGATTTTTTATCTGTATTTCCTCCTAAAAACAATAAAAAGATACAGTAAAAACTTTCTTGTTCACTCTTTTGCAGCAAGCTTATTTATCATTTATGAAAGTTATGTAAAAGGATGTAATCTCACTCAGTTTAACCATCTTTTATTTGAGGTAGTTTAGTCCTCGTAATGGACAATACGTTCTGTGGATTTGGAAATATTTGCTCTTGACTGCCTAAAGGAAATGGAATATTTCAGGGGAACATAATTTCCCACAACACCCGTTTCACATACCAGCTTATATGGATATGGAGCGACCACTGGCTGATCGTTAGCCACGGCTGGTGAAGGAGTGATCAAGATCAAGATCAAGAAGATCGAGTAAACAATGCTGACTTATCAACCAGCTACTTGTGGCTCACGGCTGGCGTGGTGGAGATCAGCGTCACAAGCTACTAGTTAGCCATGGCTAGAGCCGGGGAGACGCTGTGTACACCGTGTGTAAACTCCCACGGATTGATTACCAGCAAAAGGAGACCCAAGTCTAAAGGTAACATTTGAGAAGAAGCCCTCTGAGTTGAAGCGTCTCTGTAACACGTGGAGAACTACGTCGCCATTAGTAAAGTGTTATGGAGATAAGGTAAACAACGCTGATTTAGCCACTGGCTAACGGACGAGCGTGTTGGGCGAGACAGCAGGTTGCAGGAAGAGAGGACACTTGAGTAGAAGGACGTTGGAACGGACACGTTGGGACCGGGTCGGGAGTTCTGGTACTAGGAAAAGACGGATGAACAACTTGAGGTGAGTTTGGGAGTCAGATACTAATCGGAGGCTGGCATCCAGCTAATAGCGGGCGGGGGTCTGAACATATGCAGCTTCCTTGTGTTGGACATGATGACGAACTGAGAAATTTTATGTGTTTTTTTATTTGTTTTTTTATTCAAACAAGTACAGCAACGGTGTAGCTATTCTTTTCTATTTCTTAGTTGAATTAGCAGACTCCATGTGTCCAGGGTGCACTGCTGCCCTCTTCTGGTTCTTTCAGGTTACAGACATAGTCCAAACGGGTAACGTGGAGCTCGTATGCCCCAAGCCCCCACAGTGTGGCTCAAAAATTGAGGCCAACCCGGAAGTACCAAATATTGCAGTTCCACCCTCATCCGCTAGGGGCTCGTGTCAGAAGCGAGCAAATCCTCATTAACTCCAATGTTAAAAATACCAATTTCACAGCAGAAATAAACATGTTTACAGCCTGGTACCAAAACATGTTTTTGGTTTAAATGATCTAGTTTACACTCATGACAACTTTGATGGGGGTGAATTTTTTTCTCACTCTTCTGTTTAAGTGTATTAAAAGCCTAAAATTCTGTATAACAAGGCTGTGTTCCATCTTACTTTAAAAATGCAGTAGTGACTCCTCTCTTAAAGAAACCCAACCTTGACGCCAGCTCCACCAGTAACTTTAGGCCCATTTCTAAGCTACCTTTCATCAGCAAAGTACTTGAGAAGGTTGTTGAAACCCAACTCAGATCCTGGTTTTCTAAGTCAAAGATCTCTGACCCCTTCCAGTCTGGCTTTCTGAAGCAGCACTCAACTGAGACTGCTCTAGTAAGGGTGCATAATGACCTCCTGATGGCTGCTGATGCAGGGAAATGCTCTGTCATGGTCCTGCTCGACCTCAGTGCAGCTTTTGACACTGTAGACCACAACGTTCTACTAAACAGGTTAAATGACCTGGCTGGGATTTCAGGTTCTGCTCTAGACTGGCTCTCTTCCTATCTCACTAACAGAACATTTACAGTGAAGTCAGAAACCTTCTCTTCAGATACTGCCTCTCTAACATGCGGGGTCCCACAAGGTTCAGTTCTAGGGCCTCTACTATTTGCATTCTATATTCTTCCCCTAGCTGGCATCATTCAGTCTTTCCCAGACATCTCCTACCACATCTACGCTGATGATATTCAGCTCTATATGTCCTTTATGCCACACCAGTTGGACAGGCTGGCCAAACTTGTACTCTGCCTGACCCAGATCAGTAACTGGCTGTCCAGCAACTTTCTTGTCCTAAATGCTAACAAGACAGAGACCCTGATCGCTGCACCCCCGGAACTTCAGCCAAAAATCGAGCAAGAAATTGCCTCTTTTTGCCCATCAGCCAAGGCCAACATTAGAAACCTAGGAGTTATTTTTGATCCAGCTTTAAGTTTAGACTCGCACGTCAAAACCATCTCCCGCTCTTGTTTCTTTCAACTGAGAAACATTTCAAAAGTCCGTAAACTGGTTTCTACTGCAGATCTGGAAAAAATCATCCATGCCTTTGTGTCATCACGCTTAGACTACTGCAACGCTCTTTTTACTGGTCTCAGCAAAACCTCCCTCTCACTCCTTCAAGCCATCCAAAATGCAGCAGCCAGACTCCTAACCAAATCCAGCAGACGAGCTCACATCACCCCAGTTTTACAGTCCCTCCACTGGCTCCCGGTAGAATATAGAATACAGTTTAAAGTTTTAGTCCTGACCTATAGAGCTCTTAACAACCAGGCTCCAAGCTACCTATCTGAGCTTTTATCCCCACACACCACCTCACGGAACCCTAGATCCACATCTGAAAACCTCCTGGCTGTTCCTCGAACCAGACTGAAAACCAAAGGGGACAGGGCCTTTCAGACTATTGCACCCAGACTTTGGAACAGTCTACCTTCAAATCTCCGTCTCTCTAACACTGTAGAGGTCTGTAAAAACCATCTAAAAACTCACCTTTTCATCCAGGCGTTCCCTCCCTAAATGTTTCAAAAAGATGGCTTTGTTCAGGTTCACACATTCACTTTGTTTATGATTCATGATTTTATTTTCTACGTTTATCACTGCTATTGTTTTTCTGATGTTTTTATTGGTTAGAGGTATTTGCCCTGATCTTTATCATGTTGTACAGCGCTTTGTGATTTATATCTGTGAAAGGCGCAATATAAATAAACTTTTACTTACTTACTGTATAATTAAAGAGCATCAGACCCACGTGACCACAGAGCTAGCTCCATGGAAAGGCCTCAGTAGAGCCTCGGTCTGGCTTGGAAATTGTTCTGGGATTTTGAGTCTCTGTGTTTGTGCGTTCTTTTTTGGATATTTTTTGTACAATTGTTGGACAAAATGACTTGCCGTGGCATTAATTGCACTAATAGAGCGTCCAAGGAGTCTCCACTTCATTTTTTTCGGCAAGTAAAATTATATTTATGTATTTTAGGTCACTGCCGAGCTGAGCTTAGATTTTAACATGTACTGTTTAACCATGAAATTTAAATGCAATAGGGTAAAACCCAGTGCATTTAACATAATGCTGCACTTTAGAAAATGGGTTGAAATATAACATGTTGGTGGAGCTGGGTTCCGACTATCGGCTTGTGGAACTCTCGGGAGACCGATGTTTTCCACCCGGTTCTCCCCTCCCTGCAGCTCTGCGCATCTCTGTCTGATCGCGGCTCGTGACTGCTGCGCGGGCTGCCGGCTTGTGGAGCTCTGGGATGGAAACCTTTCTACTCGGTTCTCCCCAGCGGCAGCTTTGCGCATCTCAGATCGCAGTGGCGCTTGTCTTGTCTGCTGTGCGTCTGCCGGCTTGTGGAGGTCTCTGAGACCTCTGTGTTCCACCCGGTTTTACCCAGCGGTCAGCGTGGCGTATCTCTGACTCAGAAGCTCTGGTGTTGTGCACAGTTTACTCCGGTTGTAGCTAGGTTGCTACCTCCGTTAGCTTAGCTCCCACCTCCGCATTAGCTTTGGGTTAGCTTCAGGTTAGCTTGTAGCTAGTTCGACCGGGTGTCGTCAGTTGATCCCAGCCTTACAGCCCCACCCTCAGCTCCACCTCTCTTCCCTTTTGTGGAATTGTCTGGGCTTGACGGAACCTGTGACACGGTCAAAATGGCGGTGGTGGCCACCTCCCATTTTTCTTCAAAAATGTGTTATTGGAGCCTATGGAAACCCATTGTCCAATATTTATATGTCGATGGTATGTCCCTAAACAGCTACTGTATTTTAAGATGGTGGATGACCATGGAGCCTCGACCACAGTTTATGTATTTGAAAATGTAAAATTTCAAGTTGAGAGGAATATTTAGAATTGATGTTGGTGAGAAATATTAGTGAAAAAGGAAAAGTTTGTGAACTGGAAACACAGGATTAGATAGTTAACAGGTAAAAATATCACACACTGTGCCTTTAACAAAGTTGCCCAATATTGTACTGCAGTGATAACTGTTATGGCTCTGCCCACAAGGGGGCAGTATTAGACAGGTCTATTTAAGAGTAGAGGAGAGTGTCGACGGGCAGATGAAAGACAGCTGGTAAAGAGGAGAAATAAAGACCTTTTGCAAAGAACATGAAACGTCTCGATTAATTCAAGAAACATTACATGTACAACTCCCTGCTGCCAACAGTCACAGAAACCTATTCCTACCTGAACTAAGTGTTTTCTGGATAACTTCCATGATTTTGTAAGGCTATGCGAGATAAAAAGGAACAAGAATTGCAACAATCACAAACAGGTCATCATTAAGCATGCTTCTATTTTTCTGCATTAATATAAAAGCACTAACATTGTTTTTCTCAAACTTCCAGTTGTCCTCCTGGGTGAGGATCTGCTCGACCACAGACATGGCCTCCCGACCCTGCCTGACATACTCCTTCTCCTGCACAAAGAGGAAGAGGGAAACGTGAGGAGATGAAGAGCAGGGAATCATCAGGTGAAGGCAAATATATCAAAAAGGGTAGATACCTGAGCAGTGATAGCTTTACGACCAAGACCCTCCTCATCCAGATCCTCTTCTGAACCTACAGCCAAAGGATATGGGTAAAATCTCAGAAATGCATAAACACACATGCTAAACTAAGCTCAGGGGTTCAGATACTCACCTGCTAGAGATTCAGGTGGAGAGTAGAACTGTCCATCTGAAACGGGGCGGGGGTAGATCATAGGAGCGCGCTCACAGGCTGCATTCACTGCCGCCAGGTAAGCTGAAGTCAGAAGAAATATGTTAGGAGTCAGTATTGTGATGAGTCATGCCAACACTGGTGTTTAAAGGGGAACTAGGCAGTTTTGGCTTGCTTTTAGCACCCCCTAGTGTCCGTTTGTAGAACAGAAAGCAACACCTATCTACTCGCTGTGCGTTTGTCTTTGTAACACCTTAATCTAGCAGCTGAAACGTCTCCCCAGCCTTCATTAGTGTCTACAGGTGTTGGTAATCACTAAATTAAACTAATCAGCTGTGTTCATGATCTAAAACATGTAGGAAAAGTCTCAACAGGGCGGCCCGCCAGTCTGAAGTTGCAAGTGGGATATTCTGGCCACAGGGGTCAATAGGGGCTGTGGGGCCTTTCATTAACCCTGTAAAGGGTCGTTTTAGCACATACTGGCTTAAGGAAAATTATTCAAAACTGTTTTAAAGTTGCAAAGTATCCTTTTAATGTCACCTCTGTCATCCTCGGCTTCCTGAGTGAGAACCTTAAAGTCCAGGAACCAGGTTTCGACCCAGGCCACCACGAACGAGGTGATGGGTAAAACGTAGCCAAAGGCATTTTTGGACAGAAGCTATACAGACGAAAAACACACAAAAGAGGACTTTTACTACAACACCCATGCTTATGTACTCCTTTAAAAATGAGTGCAGAAGGTTTAAAACTTGAAGTTAAAGTTGAATGTTGAGAACATCAGTCTGCTGTTAAAAACAGAGGCTGTGGCCATACGCCATCAACCATGGAAGTGTCAGACTAGCAGCAGGACACTCACGTCTGATATGATGACCTTCACAACCAGGAAGACTGTGGTGACAAGAGTGGAAAACTGCAACAAAGATCCAAGTTCTTTTTCACTGACAGAAAAGACGTGCAGTTTGTTTTACTGCTGCGACTGAGCCAACTTACCGCAATAACCCACCAGTGCTTCAGGCGAAACGCCGCATAACCAACTTGTAGGCAAAGGAAACGAAACACAGCGAGGAGCTGAAAGGACGAGGAAGCAAAAACTTCACGAGGTAAAGCTTGCAAATGTCTCCCCTTTTTGTTAACAAATGTAGGTAAAAGGCTGAACTGTGCGCTTATTAGACTCAGAATGAACAAGAACTTACAACTATGTCAAAGAAGGAGGACCTGAAGTTATATTTGACCACCTGGTCCACTAAGTTTCCCCAGATTGTGCCGGAGATCTGCAGAGCAGAACAAAGTCAACATGATTCATCAAACCGATCACCACCACGCCTCTAAACGCTCACTCACATTCATCTCTATGATCCACAGGAGGGTGATGAAGAGGAGGTCAAAGGTCACAAAGAGACAGAAGGTTCGACGAACGTCAGAGATGGCTTTGCGCTTGGCAGGTGGAACCAGCAGGTAGGGAGAGGGGAGGGACAGCGACGTGGAGTAGGAGGCGTTCAAGGAGGCGATGGCAGGGAGGCTCCCCCCGAGCTCCGCGTAGTTTTCACCGTGCATTCCTGCTGTGAGATTGGACGCTCCGCCTGAAAACCAGACGCGTTATCAGTCCACCCCACCTCATGCCCAAACAGGTCCCACGCTCAGTCAACATCAGAGTAGGGATGGGTACTTTTGACATTTGAATCAATTCGGTACTAATTCCCGGTACTTAGGAATGGATACTGGTACTTAACGGTACCAATTTTCGATACTTTTGAGTGTTTATTATTTTAATTCTCTTTTATAATTAAATATATATTTTTCTCAATATATAACAATATTTGATAAATATCACGATAAATAACATACAACTGTTTGTATTTTAACATCATCCTTGTAGTTTTATAAGCTGATAATTAAACTGAAGCAAACATCTTTACTGTGAACTAAATTTACTGTGTATCTTCTTTCCTTTTACCGTCTTTTTTCATTTGATTTTTCCTACTGGGAAGTTAGAATTTCCGAGGAGAAAGCGAACGCACCATTAGCTGATAACAACGGTGGCAATGGAAGCTAACATATCAAGCTAACGTTATCTTTAACAGTTTATTTAGCTGCTGGAGCAGATTAAAACGATGATGCCTCACACTTAGATCGTTGTCACTGGTTTCATCTTCACCTAATCACCCGTCGCATTTAGTAAAGTGAAGCCAAACTTTAGAGCGCGTTCATGTTCTTCTAGTCGGAAATTCAGAGTTCCGAGGAGAAAGCGAACGCACCATTAGCGAAACGGAAGCTAACATATCAAGCTAACATTATCTTAAACATTTTATTTACCTACCGGAGCAGATTAAGATGAGGATGTCTCACTTAGATCGTTGTCGCTGGTTTCATCATCACCCAGTTACCCATCACATTTAGTGAAGTGGACCCAAGCTTAAGCGTGCGTTCTTTCTACCATGCTGCTCTGTTTACAACTGGCTCGCAGCGAGCGACGACATAACGCTCTTGCGCATGCGCAGCCGTCTTGGCAAATTCTCGTTATGAAGGACCGGTAACGAAACGAGGCACCGTTTGAAATGACGTGAATCGGTGCTCAGTCGGTACTATGGAATTCAGTCGGTACCTTAAAAAGTACCGAATTCAGTACCCATCCCTACATCAGAGTACTTCTACAAAGACAATAAATCCTCACAAGCTTCCTCTTTATTCTGGGAGCTTTTAAGGGAACGAGATGTCCTTTAAAAGATTTGACAGAAATAAATGTAGAGCTCACAAACTGCAGGGTGGAGGAGCAGAAGCAGTTAAATGGATCTGCTTCTTCTCACTATGTCAAATTAAAAAACCCTAGGAGCTTTCATAATGTTCAAAATAAAACACATTTTCTATGAAAGCTTTAGTTTTTAATCATCGTATATGAGGTGCTGATTTTAAACTAATACCTTAAAAATACTAGTTATAATTCTATCAAAACATTTTGCTTTTAAATCAAGACAAGACGGAAGTTCTCATCTTTGGACCAGAAATCCAGAAAAGGAAATTGCTTAGCCAATCGCCTGACCTGAATGGCATTACATTAATCTCCGAGAACAAAGTAAGGAACCTTGGTGTTATCTTTGACCAGGACATGTCATTCAAATCCCAAGTTAACAGGTTTGTAGGATTTCCTTTTTCCACCTCTGGAATATTGCTAAGATTAGAAGCATCCTTTCCAGGAGTGATGCTGATAAACTAGTTCATGCATTTATTACATCAAGACTGGATTACTGTAATTAATTACTCTCAGGAAGTCCACAGAATGTAGTTAAAAGTCTTCAGCTTGTCCAAAATGCTGCAGCTAGAGTTCTGATGAGAATTAAAAAGAGAGATCATATCTCTCCTGTCTTAGCTTCCCTACATTGGCTACCTGTTAAATTCAGAATATATTTTAAGATCCCTCTTCTCACATATAAAGCTCTTAATAATCAAGCTCCATCATACATCAGTGATCTGATTGTTCCATACGTTCCTAACCAAGCACTTCGCTCTCAGACTGCAGGTTTACTGGTGGTTCCCAGAATATCTAAAATTAGGATGGGAGGCAGATCTTTTAGTTATCAAGCTCCTTTCTTGTGGAACCAGCTCCCAGCTTTAGTCCATGAGGCAGACACTTTGTCTACTTTTAAGAATAGGCTTAAAACATTTTAATTTGATAGGGCTTATGGTTAAAATCTGATGTTAGCCTAAATCTGGACAAATGGGGGAGTAGAGGGAGGTGGAGTGTACAGTCGGTAAAGATGGCTCTCCCTTGCCCTGCCTCCAACATGCCTCCATCTAAATAGGATAGATTATCCAGAGTTTTCTCTGTAGTTATGCTGCTATAGGCTTAGACTGCTGGAGGACACACTGACCACTTTCCACACTCGACTACTTTCTTCTACAATCTGCTCTTTAACTGTATTATTTCCTGCTATTTCAGCTGTTTAGTTTCTTTTTTTTTTCTCTCTAAGTGTTTTTCTCCCCAGAAGAAGCTACAACGATGTTCTGCTGAGCTGTGGTGGCCTCATGGAGGGGGCCATCAGCTAGCACACTGCTGCTAACCACTTAAACATTCTTCCTCTCCTGAGAACACTTTACTTTCCTTGACATTCAATGTGCTACTGCTAGTTTACCCGTTTAATTATCGATCCACTAGTATAAATACAATAAAGTTTATCTCTCACCAAATAGAATATTTACTAAGAAATCACAACGTAACCATAGAGACATTACTTGGTATATATGGTGTGTGTGTGTGTGTGTGTGTGTGTGTGTGTGTGTGTGTGTGTGTGTGTGTGTGTGTGTGTGTGTGTGTGTGTGTGTGTGTGTGTGTGTGTGTGTGTGTGTGTGTGTGTGTGTGTGTGTGTGTGTGCGCTCTGTCTTCTCCATCCCCAGTGAGTCGTGGAGGATGGCTGATTATGAACCAGGATCCTCTGGAGGTTTCTTCCTGTTAAAAGGGAGTTTTCCTCTCAACTGTCGCTGCATGCTTGCTTAGTATGAGGATTGCTGTAAATTGCAATTTGCTGGGTTCCTTATGTAGGAAACATTTTTTCTGATTGGCTTAATGAACTGACCTGGATTGGAATGCTTATTGTGTGAAGTGCCTTGAGATTACTCTTGTTGTGATTCGGCGCTTTATACATAAACTTGAATTGAATTAATTGACCACATTTCGCTTTAAATACTAATATTAAATATCTGGAACAAAATCTAGTTAAAAGTAGCAGTGTTGAAATTCAAATGAAAATTTTAAACTAAATATTTAGCCAATGTACTACAACGTCTACTATTTCTGCTTTAAAGCAGCCTGTGTGTGCGTGTCGGCTAAAGATTTAGGTTAAAGCTTTATCTTTATATTTAGATTACTAAAACTTGAAAGTTTAAATATTTAGATTTAACTTTATAAAATCAATCCTCCTTGAACCGTCACCTTATCGTGGTGGAGGAGTTTGAGTGCCCTAATGATCCTAGGAGCTATGTTGTCTGGGGCACTTAGTGCCCCTGGTAGGGTCTCCCATGACAAATTGGTCTTAGGTGAAGGGTGAGACAAAGAACGGTTCGAAGGATCTTTCATGGCGGTTAAAATGAAGAGTCGGAGTACCCGGCCCGGAGGGTTACCGGGGTCCCACCCTGGAGCCAGGCCTGGGGTTGGGGCCCGTGAGCGAGCGCCTGGTGGCCGGGCTTTCGCCCATGGGGCCCGGCCGGGCCCAGCCCGAACCGGATACATGGGCTCGTCCAACTGTGGACCCACCACCCGCAGGAGGAACATGAAGGGTCCGGTGCAATGCGAATCGGGTGGCAGACCAAGGCGGGAGCCTTGGCGGTCCAATCCCCGGACAAGAAAACTAGTTTTTGGGACATGGAACGTCACCTCGCTGGCGGGGAAGGAGCCGGAGCTTGTGGCAGAGGTTGAGCGGTACCGGCTAGATATAGTCGGACTCACCTCGACACATTGCATTGGCTCTGGAACCCGAGACCTGGAGAGGGGTTGGACACTCTACTTTGCTGGAGTTGCTCCGGGTGAGAGGCGGAGGGCTGGGGTTGGCTTTTTGTTAGCTCCGAGACTCTCTGCCTGTGTGTTGGGGTTTACCCCGGGGGACAAGAGGGTAGCTTCCTTGCGCCTTCGGGTCGGGGAACGGGTCCTGACTGTTGTTTGTGCTTATGGGCCAAATATCAGTTCAGAGTACCCACCCTTTTTGGAGTCCCTGGGACGAGTGCTAGATAGTGCTCCATCAGGGGACTCCATTGTCCTGCTGGGGGACTTCAATGCTCACGTGGGCAATGACAGCTTGACCTGGAGGGGTGTGATTGGGAGGAACGGCCCACCTAATCTGAACTCGAGCGGTGTTTTGTTATTGGACTTCTGTGCAAGCCGCAGTTTGGCCATAACGAACACCATGTTCGAACATAAGGATGCCCACCGGTACACTTGGTACCAGGGCAGCCTAGGTCACAGGTCGATGATAGATTTTGTAGTCGTATCATCTGACCTGCGGCCGTATGTTTTGGACACCCGAGTGAAGAGAGGGGCGGAGCTGTCAACTGATCACCACCTGGTGGTGAGTTGGATCAGATGGCAAGGGAACATGCCGCGTAGACCTGGCAGACCCAAACGCATAGTGAGGGTCTGCTGGGAACGCCTGGCAGAAGAACCTGTCAAGACGGTCTTCAACTCCCACCTCCGGCAGAGCTTTGACCACGTCCCGAGAGCAGTGGGGGACATTGAGTCCGAGTGGGCCTTGTTCCACTCTGCGATTGTCGAGGCGGCTGTTGCTAGCTGTGGTCGTAAGGTGGCCGGTGCCAGTCGTGGTGGCAACCCCCGTACCCGCTGGTGGACACCAGAGGTTCGGGGAGCCGTCAGGCTGAAGAAGGAGGCCTACAGGGCGTGGCTGGTCTGTGGGTCTCCGGAGGCAGCAGACAGGTACCGGATAGCCAAGCGGGGTGCAGCAGTGGCAGTTGCCGAGGCAAAATCTCGGGCGTGGGAGGAGTTTGGTGAGGCCATGGAGAAAGACTATCGATCGGCTCCAAAGAGGTTCTGGCAAACTGTCCGGCGCCTCAGGAGAGGAAGGCAGCAACTCGCTCACACTGTTTACAGTGGGGATGGGGAGCTGCTGACGTCAACTGAGGCTATAGTCGGACGGTGGAAGGAATACTTTGAGGAGCTCCTCAATCCCACCAATGCGCATTCCGAGGAGGAACCAGAGCTGGGAGGCCTGGGGATGGACTGTCCGATCTCGGGGGCAGAAGTTGCTGAGGTAGTCAAACAACTACACAGCGGCGGAGCCCCGGGGGCGGATGAGGTTCGTCCTGGGTATCTCAAGGCTATGGATGTTGTAGGGCTGTCATGGTTGACACGTCTCTACAACATTGCGTGGTCATCGGGGGCAGTTCCTAGGGAGTGGCAGACCGGGGTGGTGGTCCCCATCTTTAAGAAGGGTGACCTGAGGGTGTGTTCCAACTATAGGGGGATCACACTCCTCAGCCTCCCTGGAAAGGTCTACGCCAAGGTACTGGAGAGGAGGGTCCGATCGATAGTTGAATCTCAGATAGAGGAGGAGCAATGTGGTTTTCGTCCTGGCCGTGGAACTGTGGACCAGCTCTATACCCTTGCAAGGGTGATGGAGGGGGCATGGGAGTTTGCCCAACCAATCCACATGTGTTTTGTGGATTTGGAGAAGGCTTATGACCGTGTCCCCAGGGGCACCCTGTGGGGGACGCTCCAGGAGTATGGGGTGGGTGGCTTTCTGTTAAGGGCCATTCAGTCCCTTTACCAGAGGAGCGTGAGTTTGGTCCGCATAGCCGGTAGTAAGTCGGACCTGTTCCCAGTGAGGGTTGGACTCCGCCAGGGCTGCCCTTTGTCACCGGTTCTGTTCATCACTTTTATGGACAGAATTTCTAGACGCAGCCGTGGTGTGGAGTGTGTCGAGTTTGGTGGCAGGAGAATCTCGTCTCTGCTTTTTGCGGATGATGTGGTCCTCCTAGCTTCATCCAGCTCTGACCTTCAGCTCTTGCTGGGTAGGTTCGCGGCCGAATGTGAAGCGGCTGGGATGAGGATCAGCACCTCCAAATCTGAGACCATGGTTCTCGACCGGAAAAGGGTGGCTTGCCACCTCCGGGTCGGGGGAGAGGTCCTACCTCAAGTGGAGGAGTTTAAGTATCTCGGGGTCTTGTTCACGAGTGAGGGTAGGAGGGATCGGGAGATCGACAGGCGGATTGGTTCGGCGTCTGCAGTGATGCGGACGCTGAGCCGATCTGTCGTGGGGAAGAGGGAGCTGAGCCAGAAAGCCAGGCTCTCGATTTACCGGTCGATCTACGTCCCAATCCTCACCTATGGTCATGAGCTTTGGGTAATGACCGAAAGAACGAGATCGCGGATACAAGCGGCCGAAATGAGTTTCCTCCGTAGGGTGGCCGGGCTCAGCCTTAGAGATAGGGTGAGGAGCTCGGACATTCGGGAGGGACTCGGAGTAGAACCGCTGCTCCTCCGGATCGAAAGGAGCCAGTTGAGGTGGTTTGGGCATCTGGTCAGGATGCCTCCTGGACGCCTCCCCGGGGAGGTGTTTCGGGCATGTCCTGCCGGCAGAAGGCCCCCGGGTCGACCCAGGACACGTTGGAGAGGTTACATCTCCAATCTGGTCCGGGAACGCCTTGGGGTCCTGCCGGAGGAGCTGGTGGACAAGGCCGGGGAGAGGACGGCCTGGAGCTCCCTAGTTGGGATGCTGCCCCCGCGACCCGGACCCGGATAAGCGGAGGAAGACGACGAAAATCAATAAAAATCAAAATGTGTTGTCACCATTGAGGTCTAAATTTATATTTAAACATTTACATATAAATTTGTTATTTCCTAAACACGTTTTGGGAAGTTTGGTTTAAAAAAGCAGTGATTCTTATTGTTGGGAGGAGATACGGGATACAACATTTTAGTATAACTGTGCTTCATATTCGTATTGTATACAATAACACCAAGAATATTAACAAAACCGTTCAGATGACAACACGTGCTGCAGTGGCTACATGTAAAACTTTGTGTGACACATTCAGGAAACGTGTTGTTGTTCTGGATCATGAAAATGTTCTGGTTACACAGACATCTGGGTTTGATCGAGCAGAACAGCAACAGCATTTTTGTTTAGAATCACGAAGATACTGTTTTAAGAGATCCAGACAAGCCTGGTTTGGTTTCACTTTCGACTAGACCTGCTTGACGGTGACTCGCTGAGTCTGGGAAATGCCCTCAGACTTGTTCGCTTCCGTGTGAAATTACAATATGTTGACGATGAGAAATTCTGATTTATTTGGTCCCATGACTCACGGCTGGCCACTTCTGCTAAAAACAAACACACCGCAAGAAACGGTATCTGTTAGCAAGTTCCCAATCATATAAAAACGTACAACTGTTCTTCGGAATAGCTGGTTAAACTCATATGACTTTCTCAGCACGTACAGATCAAATTGTAACAAACAAACTGATAAACACTCACCCTACTAACCCTTTTAGCTTCACGCTGGCTAGCAACCTTCTTTAAGTTCAGTCCGAGTCGCTAGCCGCTAAAGCACGATTAAAGGTAAATGAAAAACTTTATACCTCAAGTGGAAAATATCAAAGCTTACGCCATGAAAGCTAGATTAGCGTTATAATTAAATCTTCTTCAAATGTCTTCATAACGCTAATTTAGTGTTTAAACTCACTTGATTCAGCGCAACATCATCAACTAGCAGGACTTCCGGGATATCGAAGATAAAATATTTTGTCAAGATGTTTCGCTACAATACTTTGAGGAAGTCGTGACAAGATTAGCCCTCGTATTTCTATTTCAGGTTTATTTTGAAGGTTTAACCGGATATTCAAAGACACATTAACTCAAACGCACTGACTGAAACGTCATACAAAAAAAACTCTTAAGAATAAATTTTGGGTTAAAAAATAACACAAGCGAACATCATGGGGTCAGAATTAAATTTAGACAACTAGTCAAGATAAAAGAGTGTCTGGGTCTTTCTTCTAGGCCTTCTCCTGGTTGGACGTGCCCGGAAAACCTCACCAGCGAGGTGGGAGGCATCCTAGACACCCGAGCCACCTCACCTGGTTCCTCTCGATGTGGAGGAGCAGCGGGTCTACTCCGATACCCTCCCGGATTACTGAGCTACTCACCCACTCTCTAAGGAAGAGCCTAGACATCCTGCGTAGAAAGCTCATTTTGGCTGCTTGTATCCGTGACCTTGTTCTCTCTGCCACTGCCCAGAGCTCGTGACCATAGGTGAGGGTAGGAATGTATATCGACCCGTAAATCCTTCTGGCTCAGCTCTCTCTTCACCACGACACCACGCCCGCATCACTGCAGACGCATTATTATTTTTCAGCAAAATTATTTTCTCTAATTTTAAACATATTTTTAACAATTTCTTTGAAGTCTTTTTCATATTTTAATTTTTTTGTGAAGCGCCTCAAGATTTTTATCTTGAGAGGCGCTATATAAAAGATTGTTTTCTTTCTTTCTTTCTACCTAGAAAAGGCATTCTACCCCTTTATGACTCAAGACCATGGTCTCGGATTTAGAGGAGCTGATAATCTTGATGATCCAATGAAATCCCTGTAAATCTATGGAGTGTAAATACGTTATTAAAAGCGCTGTTTAGGAAGGTTAACAATATTGTGAAGAAATTTAAACTGGCACCCTTCATGTGGACTAAAAAATGTACTTAAATTAATTTACTCATGCACAAACAACACACATGAACCCAGCCGAAGGAAGAAAAGAAATTTATTTTGATATCATAGAATTATTCGTTTAAAACCAATCACAAAACATTAAGAAATATGAGAACAGAAACTAAGAGAAACAAAGACAACATAAGTAACTTCCAACAAGTCTTTTTGTGTGATTTCCCTCTGATCCAGGAGCAGAAAATGTTCAATAGAGATGGATGGAGAGAGGGGGGGGGGGGGGGGGCAGTAATGGTCTCAACACACAGCCTACTGCTCATCCAGGCAGGTTACAGGTAGAAAACAAATCAGAAATTTATGTACAAATATCAGCCCAGATGAAGCAAACAGCAAATGCATTCACTCTGCGGCACAACTGGAAATGTTTGCACATCAGGTTTGGCATCTCACTGGAAACAAATCATTATAAGTTACAGTGACTTTAATTATAGCTGAGTCACTCGAGTAATAAAACAGTGCACGATGTTTGTGTTTGGAGACGATTTTGCTCCAGAATCCAGTTTGTTTTCAGGCTCTTTGTGTCACACGTGGACCCGTGAGTCTTTTGTGGAAAAATAGTTATTCCAGCAGGTCCATAATAAACTCATCATAGGGGAACTATCAAAAGTAGACGACATAAAAGAGTAAATGGGGTTTTGAGAGTGAAAATTATATTTGAAATGAACTCATTTTCCACTGAAGGATACAAATTCTGATTCAAATGTGTAACAAATGTGTAATAAGGATGTATTTGAAATGTCAAAGTAGTTTTACTTTTCAAGGATAAAATTCAGATAAAAATATATAGATCTATAAGAAAACTCTACTGTGTTGCAAGAATAAAACTTTCAAGGGTTGGCAAGCTCACGGTGTGTTTTTGGACTTCCCAGATGATCTAGTTTAATGTCTTTGGGTTCAATCTTCAAGGACAGTTTCCACAAAATGCTTCACATCTTACAGTGATCTGATCGATAAATTAACACATTTAGAAGCTGCTGCTAAAGAGATGTGGCAATAGAAAGGACAGGAATTAAAGTAGTCAATACAACTAGATGAGTACAAGAGATACGAAAAGATGGCTGCAGTGGTGGCGTTTTGTTTCACCACTAGATGGCAGCATACACATAGGGATGGTCAGTACAATGACGCAGGCCCTGATTTCAGAACACATGCCACATGTTTTAAGACCTTTAAGTGCTTCCAAACAGGTTATATAATAGATGCTGTGAGTCTTGATTTGTACCCGAGAACGTTTTCAGCCTTTTTAACTCCGAGCTGCAGAATAAAAGTGAAGGGAGGACATGCTGACATTGACCCAGTGGCTCTCATTAGAAAAAAGGAGTCACTGAGGCCAAAGGGCGTCTGTTCTCTGCTCTGGTGGTGGATCTCTCCTCACCTGCTCATAAGATCTGACTGACTACCTCCTTGTCCTCTCCTTTAATGCCAGCAGACCCATTAGAGGTGAAGCAGGACGTGACTGTTGATGAAATCTATCCTTCAGTTTGACTCATCACGTTGAACCATTTCTTTGAACTTCATGATTTAACTCCACTTTTTTCTTATAAAATCCCTCCCAATGTTCTCCCTCTCTCCCCCTTTCTCTTTCAGTTACACTCCCGGCGGTTCTTTTCCAGTTTGTTCTCCTCCTTGTCATCTTCTTCTTCGTCCTCCTCATCTTCCTCCTTTGGTGTTTCAGTCTTGTTGGTCATCGCTGTCATGCTGGGAAAATGTTCTGTGGTTGCTGTTTCTTGATGATCTGAGGAAATACAACTTAGCATTAGAAACCCAGAAGTGCATTCATCACAGCCATTTTTAATCTTTGTTTTTCAGGGGAAATCAGAGCTTCACAGGTTAGCTTTTCTCAAATTATAATTCTGACATTGAAAGACCTTATAGATCTCGCTGCACCAGTTTGTGAGAGATAACCAACAAGCCAACAAAGACCTCCTAGAAAGTCATCTAAGCTGGATGAGCCCAAACTTGTCAGCAAGCAGGCCAAAATCGACCAGGTGAAGTCCTGGTGGGCCACAAACGTGATTCCTTGCTGACCTTCACTGGTAATAACAGGCCCCCAGATGTAAAGTGAAGCCACAAATCCCAAAACATGTCTGCGAATTTTACACATGGTGGACTGAAGGATGATCAGCAAAAACAGGAAGCACCGCTCAAATATATTTGTCGATGTGGCTGAGGCTGTGAGAACTTGCGTGTGGTTTCTCAACTTTATTGTATTTTTAACCTTCCCACTGTCCTAATGGGTGCGACCCCTTTAGAAAAGTTGACCATTGAGCAGGGTTGATGGTTTATCCTTTGGGTCCACGTGGCAGGGGTGAGGAGTGAGCACCACCTCACCCCTGCCACGTGGACCCAAGGGATAAACCATCAACCCTGCTCAATGGTCAACTTTTCTAAAGGGGTCGCACCCATTAGGACAGTGGTTAAAAACAGTGGTGTGAAAAACTATTTGCCCCCTTCCTGATTTCTTATTCTTTTGCATGTTTGTCACACAAAATGTTTCTGATCATCAAACACATTTAATCGTTAGTCAAAGATAACACAAGTAAACACAAAATGCAGCTTTGAAATGATGGTTTTTATTATTTAGGGAGAGAACAAAATCCAAACGTACATTGCCCTGTGTGATAAAGTAATTGCCCCCCTTGTTAAAAAATAACCCAACTGTGGTGTTTCACACCTGAGTTCAATTTCTGTAGCCACCCCCAAGCCTGATTACTGCCACACCTGTTTCAATCAAGAAATCACTTAAATGTGAGCTGCCTGACACAGAGAAGTAGACCAAAAGCACCTCAAAAGCTAGACATCATGCCAAGATCCAAAGAAATTCAAGAACAAATGAGAACAAAAGTAAGTGAGATCTATCAGTCTGGTAAAGGTTATAAAGCCATTTCTAAAGCTTTGGGACTCCAGTGAACCACAGTGAGAGCCATCATCCACAAATGGCAACAACATGGAACAATGGTGAACCATCCCAGGAGTGGGCGGCCGACCAAAGTTACCCCAAGAACGCAGAGACAACTCATCCGAGAGGTCACAAAAGACCCCAGGACAACTTCTAGAGAACTGCAGGCCTCACTTGCCTCAATTAAGGTCAGTGTTCACGACTCCACCATAAGAAAGAGACTGGGCAAAAATGGCCTGCATGGCAGATTTCCAAGACGCAAACCACTGTTAAGCAAAGAGAACATTAGGGCTCGTCTCAATTTTGCTCCGAAACATCTCGGTGATTGCAAAGACTTTTGGGAAAATACCTTGTGGACTGATGAGACAAAAGTTGAACTTTTTGGAAGGCAAATGTCCCGTTGCATCTGGCGTAGAAGTAACAGCATTTCAGACAAAGAACATCATACCAACAGTAAAATATGGTGGTGGTAATGTGATGGTCTGGGGTTGTTTTGCTGCTTCAGGAACTGGAAGGCTTGCTGTGATAAATGGAACCATGAATTCTACTGTCTACCAAGACATCCTGAAGGAGAATGTCCGGCCATCTGTTCATCAACTAAAGCTGAAGCGATCTTGGGTGCTGCAGCAGGACAATGACCCAAAACACACCAGCAAATCCACCTCTGAAAGGCTGAAGAACAACAAAATGAAGACTTTGGAGTGGCCTAGTCAAAGTCCTGACCTGAATCCTATTGAGATGCTATGGCATGGCCTTAAAAATGTGGTTCATGTTTGAAAACCCTCAAATAAAGCTGAATTACAACAATTCTGCAAAGATGAGTGGGCCAAAATTCCTCCAGAGCGCTGTAAAAGACTCGTAGCAAGTTAACGCAAACGCCTGATTGCAGTTATTGCTGCTAAGGGAGGCCCAACCAGTTATTAGGTTCAGGGGGCAATTACTCTTTCACACAGGGCAATGTAGGTTTGGATTTTGTTCTCTCCCTAAATAATAAAAACCATCATTTCAACACTACATTGTGTTTACTTGTATTATCTTTGACTAACAGTTAAATGTGTTTGATGATCAGAAACATTTTGTGTGACAAACATGCAAAAGCATAAGAAATCAAGAAGGGGGCAAATAGTTTTTCACACCACTGTATATATGTGTGTGTGTATATATATATATATATATATATATATATATATATATATATATTTTTTTTTTTCCTGTCACGTCAAGGGGGAGCCACCACAAGTATATAATTGTGTTAGTTTAGTTAAATGGTGTGCATGCACGCTGAACTATTTCACATCATTTTCACCAGCCATCTCTCATTAAACAGTGACTTTCCCTTAACAGACTAAATAGCTCTCTGTTTTTGTTTTTATCTTTGTAAGGTGACCTTGGGCTTGAGAAAGGCGCCCTCAAATAAAATGTATTGTTTCACCCCTGGGATGCTGGAGAAAACCCCTTGAACTGCAAGTAAACAGCCAATCATATTTGGTTGCTAGGGAGAACTGGAGATTTTTGGCAAATCAGAATTCCCTAATCCCTGATTTCTACATACACAAAAGACCCAACATTCTCAAATAGTGTTCTAAATCTATGTGAGCACTTCATCTTCGCTAAGATAATCCGTCCCACTTCACAGGTGTGGCATATCAAGGTGCTGATTTGACAGCATGAATATTGGACATGTGGACCTTAGACCAGACATAATTAAAGGTCATTCTGAGATTAGCAGTCTGATCTCACAGCACAGACGTTTGAGGGAGCGTACTGTTGTCATGCTGACTGCAGGAATGTCTACCAGAGCGGTTGCCCGTTAATTGAATGTTAATTTCTCTAATACAAGCTGTCTCCAAAGACATTTTGAAGAATGTGGCACACTTCCAACCAGCCTCACAACCAAAGATCACATGTGACCACACCAGCCCAGGGGCTTCACATGCATGTTCACCTCCATGATCATCTGAGACCAGCCACCTGGACAGCTGCAGCAACAATCGGTTTGCACAACCAAAGAATTTCTGCACTGTCAGAAACCGTCTCAGGGAAGCTCATCTGCATGCTTTTCATCCTCTTCGGGGGCTGGACCTGACTGCAGTTTATTGCTGTAACTGACTTGAGTGGGCAAATGCTCACATTCAAAGACGTCTGGTGTTCTGTTCACGGATGAAACCTGGATTTTCACTGTTCAGGGCAGATGGCAGACAATATTCAGCAACTTGGCACAGCTATTGACCCTTTGCATGTGACATCACGTCGCTCATGAGACCGCTTAACCATTACGGACGGTAGAAAGACTGTTAACACAGGTTGAAACTTCACTGAAGTCAGTCAAAAGAAGCCTGTTTGTAACCTTTTATCACTTTTATTTTATCGATTTCACATAAAATATTAACCCACTCAGGCTCAAAATAAGTTTTGAGAAAAGGATGAACAACTAAGTCCTTCAGAGGTACTTCTGAGTTAAAAAATGCTCATGAAATCTGTATGTGGAGAAACCAGGTAGGTAGGTTTTAACGTTGCAAATCTGCAACGCCTGCCTCCAGAGGGTTAATACAGGGTGGGCCGTTTATTTGGATACACCTTAATAAAATGGGAATGGTTGGTGATAGTAACGTCCTGTTTGTGGCCCATTAGTATATGTCAGGGGGCAAACTTTTCAAGATGGGTGGTGACCATGGTGGCCATTTTGGAGTCGGCCATCTTGATCCAACTTTTGTTTTTTTCAATAGGAAGAGGGTCATGTGACGCATCTAACTTATTGGTAATTTCACAAGAAAAACAATGGTGTGCTTGGTTTGAATGTAACTTTATTCTTTCATGAGTTATTTACAAGTTTCTCTTTGTTCACAAATTGTGTTGATTTCTGGTGAACACAGTAACCGGGTCATTGCAGCAGATTTCTATGCAAGACACCATACAAGACCACCCATCCCCCATGCTACAGTGAGCAGACTGCTTGCTAAGTTTTGTGAAACTGGTTCAGTGTTGGATTTGCCAAAATGTGGACGCATAAAAACTATCACTAATGAAGAAACATCAGTGGCTGTCCTAGCTTCATACAGCAAGAGTCCACAGCGTAGCACTCGCCGCATGCCACTGGAGAGTGGCATCAGTCGAACATCCCTTTGGGCGGATATTAGCTACTCACAAATGGCACCCTTACAAACACCAGCTACTGCAGCATCTCAACAAGGATGACCGAGATCAGTGCACAGAATTTGCAGAATGGGCAAAACAAAAATTGGAACAGGACCCTCAGTTCACACAGAAGATTTTGTTCAGTGATGAGGCAAACTTTTATGTGAATGGTGAAGTTAACAAACAAAACCACTGCTATTGGTCTGACACTAACCCACATTGGATGGATCCCTCCAAGACTGTTAGAACAAAAATGTGATGGTATGGTGTGGTTTACAGGGTACAAAGATAGTGGGGCCATTCTTCATCAATGGAAACCTCAAGGCCACTGGATATTTGAAATGACTACATGATGATGTGCTTCCCTCTTTATACACTGAAGATTGCATGTTCCCTGAGTTTTTCTAGCAAGATGGTGCACCACCACATTATGGGTGTCCGGTCCGAGCATTCCTGTAAAGTGGATTGGTCATTGTGGGCCAGTTGAATGGTCCCCAAGGTCTCCCGATCTGATCCTCTTAGACTTTTATCTTTGGGGCCCTCTGAAAGCAATTGTCTAAGGTGTGAAGATACGAGATGTGAAGCACCTGAAACTACGGATACTGGAAGCCTGTGCTGGCATTTCTCCTGTGGTGTTGCCATCAGTGTGTGAAGAGTGGGAGAAGAGGGTTGCATTGCCAATCCACTGAACACATTTTATCAGTGGTCAGAAACTTGTAAATAACTCAAGAAAAAACGAAGTTACATTAAAACCAAGCACAGCATTGCTTTTCTTGTGAAATTACCAATAAGTTAGATGTGTCACATGACCCTCTTCCTATTGAAAACACAAAAGTTGGATCCAAGATGGCCGACTTCTAAATGGCCACCATGGTCACCACCCATCTTGAAAGGTTGCCCCCTCACATATACTAGTGTGCCACAAACTGGACGTTGAATCACCAACCATTTTATTAAGGTGTATCCATATAAATGGCCCACCCTGTGGTTTGCTGCACGAAAAGACAAGAGTGTAAACTCAATTAGTCTTTTTTTTAAATAACTTTGATGGATACCGAAAACAGGAATGAATCGCAGCAATCAGTCAAACAGACCAGCAGCCCTCAAAATATTTCAGGATTTGCAGCAAACATGTTTTACTGGGTAAGATTAACGTTTATTTATTTCACGAGGAAGACGGGCATACGGTGATGGACCGGAAATAATAATTGTGATGTGTTAATATTACTTACGGTATTTAGTATTGATAATCCTGAATTTCACCTTGGAGGATGTGCAGTACAGTTCACTGCAGTGAATATCAAGATAATTGTGTTATATTAATATTGTTCCAGTGTAGGATAAAGTATTAAAATTACATTATTTTTTTTGTATGATGAACGTTGCCTTTAAGAGACCTCTTGTCTCATCCTGTGTGAGTAGCATCTGAACCCGGTGATCCCATCAGTGACAAAAACTGGTAGGGATCCGGACTCAGTATAAAGTGAACACTGTTTCTCACATAATGTTATAAGTCCAGCGGAGTGAATTCTGGCAACGTCTGCAACTTTTTTATGTCGGTGAACAGCAGCAGGTAGAATATATGCTAATACTCATAGGCTAGCAAACACTTAACTTTTGTAAATACTGCTCTCCATGATGAAGTGTGTTAAAACCTCCAACAAGTTCACCAGCTTGAACCAAGCTAAACTGGCAAATAAATAACCTCACTCCCCACTTTTCTTTTGTTCAAAACTCCCGTAATTCAGTTGCATCACCTAGGTGTGCTACTTCTTCCAATAGGTAGCCTAAGTCTCCTCCTTTTCTGGTCGGCTCATGGGTCCCAACGAACAAATGAATGCAAGTCAATGGGGCTAAAATGGGTATTTTCTAATCCGCTCAGCCTTTCGCCCTGGATCACAGATATGTTGTACTGCAATTTAAATAAAAAGTAATGATAGGTGTTCTGACCACGCCAGTCATGTATTTTAAGATTTATCAGCTTGTTAAATGTTTGTAATTAGCATGACTACGTCACCACAGAATCTCTTCTCCCCTAGCGTAGCTGCTACTTACCACATGGCCAGATTTATGGTGGTTCTTTCCTCCTTTGGGAAGGATTTGAAGTTTGCTGAACTTACAGCAGTTTCCCTCTGTTTTTCTCCGTGTTCGATTCGATGACGTCCCTTTTGTGATGCACATTTGTAGTCCTGGACTCATTTTCACACAAAACTTAAAATAGCTTTTTCCCCCAAATTTGAAAATAAGTGTGTTCTTGGTATCAAAATGTGTCTTTAAAATTCACAGACATCATATGTGAAATACATGGCACATAACAAGCAGAATTAGAAAATAGCGTTTTTAGCCCCGTTGACTTGCATTCATGTTTTTGTTGTTCCGGGGACCCATGGTCCGGAAGTAGACGGGCGTAACTTGGGCTCCCAATAACTGAATTGAACTTGAGCTTGTAAATGGTTAGAATTTAATTACAGTCAAACTCTAAATTAATCTAAAAGAACATTTGTTTTGCTAAATTAATTTAAAAATATGTGTTCAGGGTTGTTTTAATTAAATTTATAATCTGGAGAGCTGACCTTATTTTCTGTCGTAACCAATTAAAAAAAGTTTAGCACTTTAAGATGAGGTCCGTAGTTTGATGCCATCAAGGAGAGGAGGAGAAGAATTTGAGATTTGAACAGCTAGCTCCAGCTTCTGCTCCCCCACCCCCTTTTTGAAGGAACTGAAAGCCACGCTTCATAGCACACAATTAGCCTTAGCGCTAATGGAGGGCCACTGTGGCTGCACGTTTTTTGATGTTCCTGCTCAGACACAACTGGCTTTAACTGCTAAATTATCTCCTCAGCTTTTTCTGGGTTCTGCAGGAGCTGCTAATTACTCGTTTTAATAAAATGTGCAGTGTTAAAACAGGGAAATGTCTAAAACCTGCAAGAATTAAGCCCTTGTGATGGTAGCACACCTGCTAATGCTACAAAAAACTAAAACAATTATCTGATGTAGAGAATACTTGAACGGTAATCACTTAGCCCCAAAAATATGATTCCCCTTTTCTTCCCCTCCCTCCTACAGTTAGCTTGAATTTTCCAGCCCAATATTAATCCAGTGCAGGTCGAGTTAGCACTGAAGCTAGGTTGGTGGACTAAGCTGATTGGGGTAACAGACATCATATACGTAGACAACCCGTGGATTGGTGCTGCCTATTGGAGCTTCTGGAGTGACTGGTCGCCATCTTGGATTCATTGGATGCCTCCAGTGCACTTATTTCTACTGAGGAAGGTGCTTACTCAACTAAACACATTTTATTATGCTTTTTCACAAAATCAGACACGTGGCATGATAGTTCAATTAAAAATGTATTTGAACAAAATAAATTAAAACAAATTAAAATATAAAATCTCAACAGGTAGGCTAAAAAAGTCAATAGTTCTCCCATGTGATCTGTTTTCAATAGAACGCCGGTTGTTGCAATCGTAGGCTGCACAAAAAACGGGCAAGTTGCTCACTCTGTGTTGCCTCCAGTTGGGTTTGGACAATAAGGAGACTGACTAATCCAAAATGGCAGCAATGCTGATACAGTCTCCAGTGCCTGCTGGGGAGTCTATATATTCATTTCTATGACTGTGGTGGATGCATCGCCTCACAATGCATGCTGGGAACAGGGAAGCATTCTCGTTGACCGACAGCTCCCACTTGTGGATACGCAGCTCTGTTGGTCGACGGCTCCAGTAAATGGTTTGTTCTGATTGAGCCAGGGGAGGAACTTGGGGGAAATTTAAATGATAAAAGATTACCCACTTTGTAGCATATAGAACAGGGTCAGATAGTACAAGAAAATGGCGTTACTTACCCAAGCTTAACAAACAACTTTTGGAAAATAAAAACTAGTCACAAAGGGAGAGGAGAGCATCGTCTAAACATGTTTCAAGGGTCTATTTTCTATATTGTGTGTCAAGTCTCGCCTCATTTACGAAGCAGGAAGCACACAAAACAACATAGTTGATGGAAAAATGCAGGACTTTGAATGTTGCTAAAATATGCACGTTTTGTTAGAACCAGACACAAATTAAAATTATTTAAACATGAAGCCTCTGTTAAAGATGCTAAAAGAAAATTTGGCAGCAAAACACAAATAATAAATGTTGGTTTGTTCTTTACTTTTCATTTTAAAAATGAGACCATTTAAAATAATAAAATGTCACATGAGTAAACAGAAATAGTGTTTGAGATTTCTGTCACATCGCTGCTGTAGTTGTCTCCATCTCACCAGCAGCTGTGGTGGGAGATTCTTCCTCCCCCTCCTCCCCCTGCCAGTGGTCCTCATCCTCCTCCCCTTCACACGGGTCTTCCAAAGGATACACACCTAGTTTCTGCATATGCGCTTCAGCCATCTTCTGCACAGCTACACACACACAGACACGCGGGGAGAAGGACACAGGGATAGAGGGTTGTTTTGGGTTTACCAGGCTTCAACACTATCAGCTTTGACTAAAACTACGCCAGGCAGCTGGAAGCTTTTACTGTGGGGCTCCAATTGTAAAATCTAGCCATTACATTTTAACAAACGCATTTAGCCACATTTGGCTCCTCATAAATAAACATCAAGAGTTTTAGTCACTTTTTCAGCTTTGTTTGTCCTAGTACAAATCCAGGTAACGAGGTTAAATATTTTGAATAAAATCTTGAATCCATCTTGTAATTATAATAAAGATTCTGTTAACAATTTTTACTATATGGTTTTAAATCTAAAAATTCCAATTCAAGTCCAACACACTCAGGTCATGTCACTGAACTCTTAACGGGGACAAAGAATGCCGTTCTTCAGCAATCTAAAACTCTGCTTTGAAACTATAAGAAGGATAAGAAATTATCTTTTGACTTTCATCTGCCCCAGCCGGAGCCCTGATACAGGCCATTCTAAATGAGCCTTGCTGTGAAAAGAGCCGTTTACCCCTCCCACTTGGCCAGGACATGAATATGCTAATGAGCTGCTTGCTGATTGGTTGGTTTAAACCAGAAGGCCTCAGACACTGGCGACTGCAGATTGGAGGAGGAAGGGCTCCACATTGTGACATTTTTATGAGAGGTTTCTCAAAAAAAAAAGTTTTTTCTCTGTCATTTTTAAATTTTCTAATTTACATAAAAAGTAGGTCACACGCGGCTTTGATTTTTGCGTGCTACTTTTGACCACCCGAGCTGTTTTATTCACAAACAAGAAAATGTTGGTTTAGATTAGGGCTGGGCAATAAATCGAAAATTTATCGCTATCAAAATTTCTGACTTATATCGAGACAATTTTCCCCATGTCAATAAATTTGAAAATGTAAAGATTAAAAGATGTGTGTAGGTTGGCAATGTTCATGTCCCTTTAAGAAGCTGTACCACCTTGAGTCACATAAAATGTGGCTCAATGGAACCCCATCTAGTGGACAACTTTCGTTTCTGCACATACCCGTAGTTATAGTCCAGTTATCGTTATCGAGGTGAAATCCTCAGTATATCATGATATTTATTTTAGGCCATATCGCCCATCCCTAGTTTAGATTATTCGTCCCCTTTAATATGTTTTTGTCTGATATCGACACTTCTTGTTGTTTGATTACATGCAACACCAGACTGTTGCAAAACCAGGGTGAGGGCGTCCTCTGTCTGATGTAGGACTGACTGTGTGAGCCTGTTCCACCCTGAATCTCTTATCGTTAATCCTGTGGGGCTTCTCTCTGGACTTTGACAAATGAGGGTTAAACAGACACTCAGTATCAAAAGGACTCTGAGATGTCAGATAGGGGATCTCTTCACCCTGCTTTTTTTTGGAAGGCTATTTGCAGCTTATAGCTGTCTGAATGTACCCTTTAGCTAAAAATGTAGGTTACAACAGCAACGTTTTATTTAGATTTTGCTTTTCAAATCTTACTTTAGAATAAGTGTTTCTATATTTGATTTTTGTTCTTCAAAATTTCTTGGAATTTTCAGGTTAAATTCAAAATATTTTGATGAATTTAAGTTTGATTCAAAATATTTAACATCAAATTTTTAAAACCTAAATGTCAAGCAAAGCTTTTTGATGTTTACAATCGGAGCCCCATAAAAAGGTAACACGCTGACAGGCAAAAAGCAAGAAAATGGTTCTCCAAGCTGCTTCTTGCTGCAGAGCTTCTTCCATTTTCTGTTCTCACGTCTTTTCCCCATCTGTTGATTTGCTCTTTCCTCTAATAATCTGTCCTCCTCTTGGCTCTTTCTGTCCCTCCTGTGATTTTATCTCACCTCTCCCTGCCTCTCCTCTTTTAGGTCACCTTCTCTCTTCAGCGTTCTTCCACGCCCTCGGAATCGCACTGATACACTGCTGCGTTTTTTTTTTTAGCTCAACTAAGATGAGTTACACAACTGGAATCTTCCTGAGTCTGCTCTCTGCATCTGAGCTGACAAAGGGCAGATTTTCTGGTGCAGGAGCAAAGCTTCCTGGCTGCTTAGATCATCTGATGACACATTAAAGCCCCCTATAACCCTCTGTAGATGAAACAACTGTAAAACACCTTTTATTGTTTGGATGCAGCAATGACTAAATGAAACGATGCATGTGTAATATGCATGTTCATGCCCGTGTGCACTTGTGCCACAGCTGAATACAAAACTGACTGTAATCCTGGATGATCCCGACTTTTCAAGACTCACACTCACAGCTGTCGCAGTCTAATCTGTTTCTCTCTGTTACACAAAAACACATAAAAGCAGAAAAACAAGTGCACATGCAGAAGGTATAACGCTATAATGCATATCCACCCATCTGTCACATGCACTTTTTTCTGTCAGCCTGCGTTTGAAAGCAAGGACAAAGCCTGCGTCGAAGCAAGGTAAACTAGGAGAGGAGTTTAACACGAGGATAAATCACCATCCACACATCATCCACCTGCAGAATGAGCGCCGTTCACACCAACCTTTGAGTGATGGAGGCTGATACACGTTTGGATTCACTCGTTTTGGTTTGAGCACTCCGTTCTCTCCCACTACCCACTGCAAGGTAGTAGAAAACAACATTTTACTTTAGTCTCTTCTAATAACACTTCTCCATTATAGTATTAAGAAATCAACAAATGTGAAAATGTACCATTTCCCGTTTTATCAGCAGGAACTACATTCATAAACTGTGATCTTCAGATGGAAGGAAACATTAAAACAAGAAATTATTTGATGTTTTTCATCGGATCAGGTGGGAAAAGGGACAACATGACAGCAGAAAACAGGTGTGTTTACTAGAGAGGGGGGAAGAAGGATGGAAGATGGATGAAAACAAACCCACAGACACTTAGAAGTAAAAAAGCTTTGTGACTTCACCTTTACCTGATGAGTGGACTGATCGTCCTCAGGAGATGGTTGGTCGGCTACTCTGAAGAGGGTGGCCGGCGTGGGCCTCCTGCGTCTGATCTGAACACAAACACACACACACACACACACACACACACACACACACACACACACACACACACACACACACACACACACACACACACACACACACACACACACACACACACACACACACACACACAGAGAGAGAGAGAAAGGGCAGCCGTGAATAAGTGAGCAGCCAAAGTGTAACTGTATAATTAATGATGCTCAGCACAGCTGCATATTAATCTAATAAGGAATATGTTGACAGTTCCTGCTGGTTGGGCCCTTGGTGACTTCATTAGTGGATCTGCCGAGCCGATCGATGGGCCGATGACTTTTATGACCAGTGCAGTCAGAGCTCACCGCGGTCAGATCCAGTTAAAACGTTCTGATTGGACTTATCAGCTCAATGAATGAAAGTGTTAAATCCTTCTGTAGAAGATTTATTATATTTTTAATACTTTGCACCTCCTTGAACCGTCACCTTATTGTGGTGGAGGAGTTTGAGTGCCCTAATGATCCTAGGAGCTATGTTGTCTGGGGCACTTAGTGCCCCTGGTAGGGTCTCCCATGACAAATTGGTCTTAGGTGAAGGGTGAGACAAAGAACGGTTCAAAGGATCTTTCATGGCGGTTAAAACGAAGAGTCGGAGTACCCGGCCCGGAGGGTTACCGGGGTCCCACCCTGGAGCCAGGCCTGGGGTTGGGGCCCGTGAGCGAGCGCCTGGTGGCCGGGCTTTCGCCCATGGGGCCCGGCCGGGCCCAGCCCGAACCGGATACATGGGCTCGTCCAACTGTGGACCCACCACCCGCAGGAGGAACATGAAGGGTCCGGTGCAATGCGAATCGGGTGGCAGACCAAGGCGGGAGCCTTGGCGGTCCAATCCCCGGACAAGAAAACTAGTTTTTGGGACATGGAACGTCACCTCGCTGGCGGGGAAGGAGCCGGAGCTTGTGGCAGAGGTTGAGCGGTACCGGCTAGATATAGTCGGACTCACCTCGACACATTGCATTGGCTCTGGAACCCGGGACCTGGAGAGGGGTTGGACACTCTACTTTGCTGGAGTTGCTCCGGGTGAGAGGCGGAGGGCTGGGGTTGGCTTTTTGTTAGCCCCGAGACTCTCTGCCTGTGTGTTGGGGTTTACCCCGGGGGACAAGAGGGTAGCTTCCTTGCGCCTTCGGGTCGGGGAACGGGTCCTGACTGTTGTTTGTGCTTATGGGCCAAATATCAGTTCAGAGTACCCACCCTTTTTGGAGTCCCTGGGACGAGTGCTAGATAGTGCTCCATCAGGGGACTCCATTGTCCTGCTGGGGGACTTCAATGCTCACGTGGGCAATGACAGCTTGACCTGGAGGGGTGTGATTGGGAGGAACGGCCCACCTAATCTGAACTCGAGCGGTGTTTTGTTATTGGACTTCTGTGCAAGCCGCAGTTTGGCCATAAAGAACACCATGTTCGAACATAAGGATGCCCACCAGTACACTTGGTACCAGGGCAGCCTAGGTCACAGGTCGATGATAGATTTTGTAGTCGTATCATCTGACCTGCGGCCGTATGTTTTGGACAACCGAGTGAAGAGAGGGGCGGAGCTGTCAACTGATCACCACCTGGTGGTGAGTTGGATCAGATGGCAAGGGAACATGCCGCGTAGACCTGGCAGACCCAAACGCATAGTGAGGGTCTGCTGGGAACGCCTGGCAGAAGAACCTGTCAAGACGGTCTTCAACTCCCACCTCCGGCAGAGCTTTGACCACGTCCCGAGAGCAGTGGGGGACATTGAGTCCGAGTGGGCCTTGTTCCACTCTGCGATTGTCGAGGCGGCTGTTGCTAGCTGTGGTCGTAAGGTGGCCGGTGCCAGTCGTGGTGGCAACCCCCGTACCCGCTGGTGGACACCAGAGGTTCGGGGAGCCATCAGGCTGAAGAAGGAGGCCTACAGGGCGTGGCTGGTCTGTGGGTCTCCGGAGGCAGCAGACAGGTACCGGATAGCCAAGCGGGGTGCAGCAGTGGCAGTTGCCGAGGCAAAATCTCGGGCGTGGGAGGAGTTTGGTGAGGCCATGGAGAAAGACTATCGATCGGCTCCAAAGAGGTTCTGGCAAACTGTCCGGCGCCTCAGGAGAGGAAGGCAGCAACTCGCTCACACTGTTTACAGTGGGGATGGGGAGCTGCTGACGTCAACTGAGGCTATAGTCGGACGGTGGAAGGAATACTTTGAGGAGCTCCTCAATCCCACCAATGCGCATTCCGAGGAGGAACCAGAGCTGGGAGGCCTGGGGATGGACTGTCCGATCTCGGGGGCAGAAGTTGCTGAGGTAGTCAAACAACTACACAGCGGCGGAGCCCCGGGGGCGGATGAGGTTCGTCCTGGGTATCTCAAGGCTATGGATGTTGTAGGGCTGTCATGGTTGACACGTCTCTACAACATTGCGTGGTCATCGGGGGCAGTTCCTAGGGAGTGGCAGACCGGGGTGGTGGTCCCCATCTTTAAGAAGGGTGACCTGAGGGTGTGTTCCAACTATAGGGGGATCACACTCCTCAGCCTCCCTGGAAAGGTCTACGCCAAGGTACTGGAGAGGAGGGTCCGATCGATAGTTGAATCTCAGATAGAGGAGGAGCAATGTGGTTTTCGTCCTGGCCGTGGAACTGTGGACCAGCTCTATACCCTTGCAAGGGTGATGGAGGGGGCATGGGAGTTTGCCCAACCAATCCACATGTGTTTTGTGGATTTGGAGAAGGCTTATGACCGTGTCCCCAGGGGCACCCTGTGGGGGACGCTCCAGGAGTATGGGGTGGGTGGCTTTCTGTTAAGGGCCATTCAGTCCCTTTACCAGAGGAGCGTGAGTTTGGTCCGCATAGCCGGTAGTAAGTCGGACCTGTTCCCAGTGAGGGTTGGACTCCACCAGGGCTGCCCTTTGTCACCGGTTCTGTTCATCACTTTTATGGACAGAATTTCTAGACGCAGCCGTGGTGTGGAGTGTGTCGAGTTTGGTGGCAGGAGAATCTCGTCTCTACTTTTTGCGGATGATGTGGTCCTCCTAGCTTCATCCAGCTCTGACCTTCAGCTCTTGCTGGGTAGGTTCGCGGCCGAATGTGAAACGGCTGGGATGAGGATCAGCACCTCCAAATCTGAGACCATGGTTCTCGACCGGAAAAGGGTGGCTTGCCACCTCCGGGTCGGGGGAGAGGTCCTACCTCAAGTGGAGGAGTTTAAGTATCTCGGGGTCTTGTTCACGAGTGAGGGTAGGAGGGATCGGGAGATCGACAGGCGGATTGGTTCGGCGTCTGCAGTGATGCGGACGCTGAGCCGATCTGTCGTGGGGAAGAGGGAGCTGAGCCAGAAAGCCAGGCTCTCGATTTACCGGTCGATCTACGTCCCAATCCTCACCTATGGTCATGAGCTTTGGGTAATGACCGAAAGAACGAGATCGCGGATACAAGCGGCCGAAATGAGTTTCCTCCGTAGGGTGGCCGGGCTCAGCCTTAGAGATAGGGTGAGGAGCTCGGACATTCGGGAGGGACTCGGAGTAGAACCGCTGCTCCTCCGGATCGAAAGGAGCCAGTTGAGGTGGTTTGGGCATCTGGTCAGGATGCCTCCTGGACGCCTCCCCGGGGAGGTGTTTCGGGCATGTCCTGCCGGCAGAAGGCCCCCGGGTCGACCCAGGACACGTTGGAGAGGTTACATCTCCAATATGGTCCGGGAACGCCTTGGGGTCCTGCCGGAGGAGCTGGTGGACAAGGCCGGGGAGAGGACGGCCTGGAGCTCCCTAATTGGGATGCTGCCCCCGCGACCCGGACCCGGATAAGCGGAGGAAGACGAAGACGAAGATACTTTGCAACTTGACTTGCTCTTAGCACCCCTGGTGTCTGTGAGCCAAAGCAGAAGGGAAACATATCTCCTCGCTGTGCGTTCATCTTTTTAACATCTTAATCCAACAGCTGTAATGTCTCCCAGCCTTCACTGTTTCTACAGGAGCGATTCATCACTAAATCAGACAAATCAGCCGTGTTAATGATCTAGAACTTGCAGGAAATGTGCTGGAAGCCTGTCAGGTTCACTTTACTAAGTCCAGCAAGGACTTGACCAGCACTCCGAAGTTGCAAATGCAGTATTCAGGCCACAGAGGGGAGTGGGGTCAGAGTGGCATTTCATTAACCTTGAAAAGGTTCATTTTAGCACCTACTGGTTCAAGGAAGTGATTTAAAATGATGAAAAAGTTGCATAGAATGGCTTTAAAGTATGTGATCATCTTTGCACATTGTCAAGTCCTGCACTCTTTTGTGCCTTCCCACTTGAGAGGGATAAACATCCACCCAGAGTTGAGGAACTGGATTTTACTCAGAGACTGAAACGATGCTTTACTTTTTGCTTTTATGTTTATTTTTCAGCTGGGCAGCTCAGCTCAGGTCAGGTGAAAAAAACCTTCAAACAAGAAAACATATACCCTTAAATTAGTTTTACATCATTAGTTATAGCATTAACTTTATACAGCGTTAACATGAAATAATTATCAATAATATCAATAATACATCTACTACTGAAATCTAAGTATTCACAGAACCCAAAAATAGACAAACCAGATTTATCACCACATGAAATATTAAGAAACCCACCAAAAACCATTTGCTACAAGCATTTTGTGATTCTATAAATAAAGAAACAGAGTAATTATCTTACTACTTGGCAAATAACCACAATGTTATGGTGAACCCAAACAAATCACCCAGAATCCCATTTGTTTGGGCCACGCCTAGGCAAACAAACAATCAGGTCAACAGTTTCTTATTTAACCAGCAGCAAAGTCCATACACAACCAGCACGTGTTATAAATGTATCTTACCGGCTGCCTCTCTGATATTGGTAGATGTATTTAGTTCTGAACAGACTTTCTGAATGACTGACTCAGAACACCATGCTCTCTGATAAAGTTACCTCTCAGAGAGTGGTGCATCACCTTTATTGTCCCTAAGGAACCCCTTCTGCTGAAGATGGTTCCTACACTGAAAAAAATCCAAGCTTGACTTGACACCTCCCACTCGATCCTTCCGTAATATCCATGGGAGGATCGTCTGTTTGGTGATTATTCATTTGGATTCAATGTTCTGTTTGTTCTTCAACTGGCAACAGGACGATGAGCGTTCGGACATCTCTGTGCAGGACAATGGATTGGACGTCCTTTCCTCCTTTTCCTTGAATTCGTCTTCGTTTCACGTGCCTTATGATGGGGGTGCAGCAGCTAGGAGAGACTTGAACTTTAACATCCCTCACAACGCCTTTACTGTCTGGATTTACTCCAACGACTCGTCCAAGCTTGAACTGCCCTCTTAGTGCATTTTGGTCACTTAGCCAGACAAACTGCAACATTTCTGTGGAAAGTGTGCCACTTGTTTCTCACAAAGAGGTTAGGACCAGCAAGCTGGCTCCAATTCTTCCAGAACTGTGTCACGGTTTCTTGCATTTTCCTTAGTCGACTGTAGGGATACGTGGAAAAGTCAAAGGTTTTAAAAAACCCCACTCTGAGAAGCTCGGCCGAGGAGGAGAGAGTTGGGTGTCACGTACTCTATGCAATCCTCTCGGCTTTGTGTCCTTGCACCAATTGGACGCTCATTTGTGAGATTTGCCACAATTTGTAGGGTTGTTTGGAACTCGCTGTAACTGAGTGAAGAGTCTTTGCCAATATTTGAAGGGCTCTTTTAACAACTCGTACGGCTCCATTTCGATGTGGCGAATCAGCAGGAAGAATTTTCCACACCCACTCGGTTTCTTGCTTGACTGCATATTCCTCCAGATCCATTTTGTTCATGCTGTCCAGGAACTGGTAAAGTTCTTTCAGAACAGGTCTTGCCCCGACGAAGTTAGTTCCAGGATTGGACCAGATTTTCTTTGGGTGCCCTCGAGTTGCAGTGAATCGCTGATAGGTCATGAGGAAACTTTCAGATGACAGACTGTTTGCAACGTCAACATGAATGTACAACTAGCCATGCAGCAGAATACAACACCCAAAACCTTCATGGACACTCTTTTCTTGATGTCATCTTTTACTTGGTAAGGGCCAAAGAGGTCAATGGAGGTGAACTCAAAGGGCATCACTGGTTCACTTATTTCTGTTGGCAAATCTCCCATAACTTGTTGACAAGCTCTTGCTTTTGCCTTTCTGCAGATTATGCAAGCTTCGACAATCTTTTGGACAAGTCTTCTTCCTCTCACAACCCACGCCTTTTTCCTCATCCTTAACAGGGTCCTTGCCACTCCACCATGGGCCTTGTTGTGAGCTTCATGGGCTAACAAGGTAGAAACCCAAGCATCATAAGGCAGGATGGGTCGATCATTTTTGAAGGACTGGACTCTTCCACCACAAATTACTAATCCAGAGGTCTTGTCTCTATAAACAACCAACCTGTCTGTAGTAGAACTTGGGATTGTCATGTCTTGTTGTGCAGCAAGATATACATCTCTTGAAGCATCTAGTTGTTCTGCCACAGAAATGGTTCCTTTCAAAGGAACTGCCTCCCACTTTGATGGATCCACAGCTGGCTTTGATCTGAAGAACTTTTTTACGGCCCTCCAGACCCATGCAATAGTCTTGACCAATCGGTGCAGATTGCTGAACTGTTAAATGTTTATGAGGTTTTGGACTAATGACTGATGAGGAGACAGTTGCAGGTCTGATTGGACTTTATTTTGATACTGTGTTGACTCTTCTTGCATTTCCCTTCCTTTATTTCTTGTTAGAGCAGCAACAAATGCTTTCTTTTGTAGTTTTATGACACTGTCTCTAGCAGTAGCTGCAAGTTCTTTGGCAGACTTGATTGGCTATTCGTGCACTGGCAATTTCAAAAATACAGGACCGTTCTGCCATTCAGACTCTTCATCCAGGTCTTGAGGCTTGGCTCCTCTTGTGATCAAGTCTGCAATATTTAAGGAACCAGGAACCCACCACCAATCTTGAACCTTTGTGTTGCCTTGAATTTCTCCAATCCTTTTGGCAAAGAAAGTTTGGAATCCATAACCTTCCCTCTGGATGGCACCAAGGACCGTCTGGCTATCAACAAAATGGTACCATCTCTCAACCTTGATCCTGATGTGAAGCTCAAAGCATTTTTTCAGGTGTGATGCAAACACTGCTCCACATACCTCTGCTTTGATTACATCACCATTTTGATCTAAAGGTGTTAACTTGGCCTTCGATTCCACCAATCTTATGACTGGGCCTTCTTGTGAACTCCACCTCGGTACATCACCGCTCTGTTCACTCCCATCAGAGACTGTAACACCAACAGGATCATTGCAAACTGACAAGGGGGTTAGAGCCCTAAAAAATATGATTCTACCTAATTGGACATGTTCTTCAAAGATCGTTATTGCAGGGATTCCCTAAGTGTGGTGCGTGCGCGAGCTGCCGCTAGGGGGTGCGCGAGGTGAAAAGTGTAATGGCTGCGGAGCTCAGAGAAGTCTGTCAAAAGTCACCATTAGCGTAGCCAGAAACTCATTTGTGGGTGGGCCTAAGAAAATGTAAGTGGGCCCAATAAATGTAATTGAAAACAAGTGTATTTTGCTTGTGTGTGTGTGTGTGTGTGTGTGTGTGTGTGTGTGTGTGTGTGTGTGTGTGTGTGTGTGTGTGTGTGTGTGTGTGTGTGTGTGTGTGTGTGTGTGTGTGTGTGTGTGTGTCCTCCGCATGTCTGGCTCTGGAGCTGCATGCGGCTCTTCCATCCATCTGATGCGGCTCTCTGTGCTTGTAAAATTATGAATTGATATTTAAATAAAATGCTTTTTATTTTACTGCATTAATTTTACATCTGTATGCCAATTCTAAATGTAAAGATTGTCTGCGTAAACCTGAACAGTTCCAACCCGGTCTTACTGAGAGACCGGGTTGACGGGTCACGCTTGTGCGTAATCATAGGAGCTTTCTGAGCTGAAGAGGATGTGAGATTCTGGGCTTCTTCTCAGATGGCTCCTGGATGTGTCGCCACATTGGAGACAGGAACAAGCGCTATTCAGCCAAAGTTTTATAATCAGGGAACATTTTCTAAGTGACAAGTCTCTGAGAGACAGGGTTTGGAAAACGCTCGCTTCAGTGGGAGGAATCTTCCCACATGCGCTCTGGTTCTGCAACGTGCTCCAAGCCCCTCTCCACATCTTCAGCTCGCTGTGCACCTTATGTACGCGCTGACAGTGAGCTGCGCTGAGCAGTGTCCAACTCAGATGTTCAGAAGGGAATCTTTTCTTGAGTGATTTAGCTACATCTGCGATGTGCGAAACGAATAAAGTGTCAGTTCATCTGCATGCGTCGGGGTAATTCTTTCTATTCTTTCTCCGTCAAAATAAACGGTCAAATACGGGAACTGTCCGGTCAACACAAGCCCTGCTTTTAACTGTTCTGTTTTCTTGTGAAAATTGTTGCAAAGAGATATAATTTAACTTGTTTAACACCAGAGCCAGGCGCACTGCGCCGTTATCTCCGTCACTGTAAATGAGGGAAAAACAAAATGACCAGATCCTTTTCTGACCTTCCCCACCTACAAAGTTTAATTACAACAATCAAACGTGACAGAGCCTGGATTTGTATTCTGAACAGTCTAAACATGTTTTAAAAAGAAACGTATGACAAAAGTGGCACCTGCTCAGTAAAACCACCAACAGGGTGAAAAATATCACAATATTGTTGGCAGAGACGGGCTACAACTTCTAGATCCACTTTATATAAATCGTTTTATTGATTATCTTCTTATGAAAGATAACTCTGACATACACGAGCGACCGGTACTGGCTGCTGTCACTTGTTGTGATTGGTTAAAGCAGCTCTCTGCTGTCTGAGGGTAGGCCCCGCCCACAACGCCGTGGCTGCTGTGGCTCCCAGTGTTTTCTTTACTGTGGGAAACGGGTAATAATGGTTCTTTGATGGGAACAGGTTGCCGACCCCTGGTTTAGCGTGACGTCTGATATATATATATATATATATATATATATATATATATATATATATATATATATATATATATATATAGATAGATAGATAGATAGATAGATAGATATAGATAGCCATGCCCTGATGTGGGGCTGGGGGGTGCGTCGACATGGTCGGGACATAGAAGGGGGTGCGCGGCTAAATTAGTTTGGGAACCACTGCTTTATTGCATCTTCTCTGAGGTCTTCAGTGAGTGGTACATCCCATGTGTCCTTCACAAAGTGGTTTGGAACATCTTTGACTTGCTGGAATGCTCTTCTCACCAACATAGCTCCTTTCTGCTTTGCAGGAGTCACATGGCCAACAGGGTCATACAGCCCTGATAGACTAAGGAGAACTCTTTGTGTAAAGGGATTTGGTGTTTGGGCTCTGATCTGCTCTTGCAGGAGGTCTTGTCCAAGTCGTATCTTTCTCTTTCTTTTTGAAAAATGTAATCGCAGTCATGAGATATAGCTTATCCTCTTCTATAGCATAACCTAGTCCAAGTGCTTTGTTTTCTTTGTCACACATCTGGTTTGGGAGAATGAGAGTCTGTGTCTTGGATTCCTCTTTATTTCCTTTACAGTCTGTCCTCCCACTCAGCCCCAAAAGGTGCCAAGGTTTAATTTCAAAGCCTCCTGCCTTTAAGATAAGTTTCACATTTGCAGTGATAACTAAGTTGGTCAAGGCTATTGTGTGATGTGAGAATATCATCAACATAGCTGTCATACTGAAGAACATCCTGCTCCTCATCCAAATGAGCAAAAGTTGGGAGTCTTGCAGTTTCGTGCATTGCTAATTGGGCAATGCACCCTGCTGGCTTGTCCCCGATGTTTACTCCTCTAACTGCATATTCTCCAAGATTTTCCTCCTCTGATTCTCGCCACAGAAATCTTTGAAGATGCATCTCTGTCTTCCAATCGGACTGAATTTTACATTTACCTTACATCACCCAGGGCAGCATATTTCCCGCCCCTGAATCTGAGAGAACAGCACGGATTTGGTTAAGGACATCTGGGCCTTTCATGAGAAGTTCATTTAAGCTTACACCTTCGAATCTCTGACTACTGTTCCACACCGATCTTACTGGTGTTGTCACAGAGTGTGGTTTTAAAGCTATGAGGTGACTTACATACCAGACTGGCCCATTCCAGTTTAAAAGTGCATCTGTGGACAACTTTATTGCAGCTCCCCGATCAATCATCTCATGAATTTGAGCAGCATATGTAACTTTCCATTCTGGATCCTTGGCAAGCTGTTTTTCGGTCCTAAAGAATGTCGCTTGGACTCCTTTTTTGTTATTGGCAAAGAGGTTGGATCCTCAATCCAGTGAGGTTCTTCGATCATGATGTAAGTGAGACCCCCTCTTATGACGTCCAGTTCTCTTTCCTCAGCCAAAGTCATTTCTTTGCCGCCTGGTTGGCAGCTACCACGGCGGCAACCTCCACATCTTGGTTCACAAGCAGCGCCAATACTATCCCATCTCCACTAGACCAAGAAATGCTTACTTGTAACTGATGTGTTTGTTTTATGAAAGGAAGTATCTTGACTGCTTGATGCCTGTTGTTTTGTCATGGAGGTGTTTAATTCTTCATATCAAAAACCAGCAGTCCTCATCGACCTTGCAAAATGTGTCTTCGACATGTGGGATGAGAAAACACACTCCTCAGATAATGCAGGGTGTGTCCCACCAACCACATTTCCCAGAGGGCCGTCCCACAGCACAAGGTCTCCGACAGCCTTCACCCTCTGTGGAGCAAGTTGACCTTCGCTGTGACTGATGAGCAGACTTATCTCCTTTGGTCTCACAAACTCTTCCAGTGGCACGTCTGGGAAGAACTTTTTTAGTTGCTCCGAGGATATATGCTTGTGAATACGTGCTATGCTATCAAGTCCATAGCATGTCATTTGATGAGATATGAAACTGCCTTTAGATGTTTTCACCCTGATCTTTAGGAGATATCGTTCCGACTCCACTTGAGTCTTCATGCCTCCAACTCCATGAATGACAAGTGTGATTTCCTCACTTCTGAGATTCAGCTTCTGTGCAGCCTTGTGGGCTAAATAATTTGTATCAGATGGTAGATCAACGAGTGCACCAATTTTTTGCCCAGCATTAGCTGTAACCTCTAGGGCAATTCTTGCAACCCACTCGCCGTTAAGAGGTCTGATTGGTCTTTCAAGGTACTGAGAGCTCTAGATGCAGTATTGGAAAATACATCTCTGCATTGTCTCTCAAGTTCAGGTGAAAGTATCTTCAGGAACTCTTCTTGCTCACATGTGTAATTCCTTATGCTTTCATCTTCCACTGTAGGCTCTCTTCTCCATCTTTGATCCACATCATTTTTCTTCACCTCTGTCTTAGGGCACAGATAGTAGTGATGATCAGGGGTTCTCCCGTCTTTGCAACTCTGGCTTCTGCATAAGTAGTCGGGCTTGCAGTATTGGCTGTCATCATGGACTTCCAGACAGTTTTGCATACTCCCAATTTACTTATTGCAGCTTTTCTTTCTGACAGTTTTAATGTACTGAATTGCTTGCAGAAATAAAGTTTCTTTTGTGGCCTCTATCACCACAAACCACACAGCCTGGCTTGTAACTGTTGGTTGACTTTGTCCGGGTGTATTTCAGATTAGGTCTGGTGTCCTTTCTGGCTGGCTCTTCATCCCGCAGTTGCTCTAGCTGCTCGTATATGCTTTCTTGCCCTTTGAGAAATGCCAAAAGATCGTCAAATCATTTATCTGGAACCACAACATTGTCAGCTGCATAGATTAGCCACTCCTTTTTAAGCACTTCTGGAAGCTTACTTTCTATGGACTTAGTTACAAGAGGGTTTCTGATGGCACCTGTGTTCCCAAGGTCTTTCAAGTCTTGGAGTGCTTTCTCTACAGTTTGAATTAATTCCACAATTTTTCTTGGCTGATGACTTTTAACTGCTGGTTTATCTTTGCAATTCTTCCACTATTTCAATGGCAATGGATGGTTAATTTCCAAACCGGTTCACTAAGATACAAAAGATGTCTTCTGCAGTATTGTACATGGTGAGACAAAGTTCTCTTATAACCTTGTCCTCAATGCTGTTCAATAATTCTATTCAATTCAAAAATACTTTATTAATCCCAGAGGGAAATTGATTGCTGCAGTAGCTCAGAATAATAATAATAATCAAATCATCAAAGAGTTGTTGTATATTACAATGGCTGTTGGCAGGAAGGATCTCCAGTAGCGGTCAGTGTTGCAGCCAAAATGAAGAAGCCTCTGACTGAAGACACTCTTCCGTTGTCGGACAGTCTTGTGAAGAGACTGCTCAGGGTTGTCCATCATTTTCTTGATTCCCTGGAGAATCCTTCTTTGCATTATCTCCTCCAGTGTTTCCACGGTCGTCCTCAGAACAGAACCAGCCTTTTTTATTAGGCTGTTGAGCCTTTTCAGGTCCCTGCTTCTGATGCTGCTACCCCAACAGACGATGGCTGAAGAGATTACACTCTCAACAACAGACTTGTAGAAGATCTGCAGCATCTTGCTACAGACATTGAAGGACCTAAACGTCCTCAAGAAGTGCAGTCTGCTGCGCCCCTTCTTGTAAATGGCTTTGTTGTTCTTTCTCCGGTCCAGTCTGTTGTCCAAGTGAACTCCAAGGTATTTGTGTTCCTCAACCACCTCCACTTCTTCTCCCATGATTGAAACAGTGTTTGGCTCCACCCTGTTTCTTCTGAAGTCTAAAATCATCTCCTTTGTTTTGTTCACGTTCAAGGTCAGATGATTGTTTCCACACCAAGCCACAAAGCGCTCCACCAGCTCTCTGTACTCAGCTTCCTGTCCATCTCTGATACACCCGACAACTGCAGAGTCATCTGAGTATTTCTGTAGATGACAGGTCTCTGATTTGTACTGGAAGTCTGAGGTGTACAGGGTGAAAAGGAATGGTGAGAGTACAGTCCCCTGTGGTGCTCCAATGTTACTGATTGCCTGGTTTGATGTGCAGTTCTTCAGCCTCACAAACTGTGGTCTGTTTGTCAGGTAGTCTTTAATCCAGGCGATAGTTGAGGCCCCCGCCTGTGTCTTCTGGAGTTTCTGGCAAAGTACATCAGGCTGGATTGTGTTAAATGCACTGGAGAAATCAAAGAACATGACCCTCACAGTGCTGCCTGCTTTGTCCAGATGACAGTGGGTTGGTTGAAGCAGCTGGATGATGGCATCTTCAACTCCAACTCCATGGTGATAAGCAAACTGCAGCGGGTCCTGATATGTTCTAGTTTGCTTATTCAGGTGGACCAACAGGAGTCTCTCCAGGACCTTCATGGTCCTTAATTGAACCTTTTTCACCTCTTTGGACCCAGTTGGCTCTCCTTGTTGCTGTAGAGCTTCCCAATCTTTTTTCCACCTATGGAAATCATGTTTGTTTCCAGAAAATGTGGGAAGAGATGCTGGTTTTAATTTTATAACTGGGACAAGATAATTAGGCATTGCCAGACTTTGTTTCTCAGATGATTTTTTGTTCTTGTTTGGATGAAATCTGCTTTTCTTGAAACCAGTCTAGGGATGTGGAGTTCAAGCTTTTGGAGATGACCCTGCAGGTCCTTCTGCTCTTCAGGAGGAATCCATCTTTTGCATCTCCAATGAACCTCCCTTACTGTCCTCATCGAATCTGTCAGGTGACTGAGGGTGAACTCATATGCGTCCTGCTTTGTATCAGGCTGTACATCAGCTGCATGCTCGCGCTCTGCCTGTGCTGCTTGCAAAGCTGTGGACACTTCAATGATTCCAGAGTTTTCCCAAAGAGTACTCTGGATCAGACTTTTAACTTCATTCAGTTTCTTCTCACATTCATTTGTAGTCTTTTCCAAATCATCTTGCTGCTGTTGTGTTAATGACACTTGGTTATCTGTGGCCAACTCCAACTCTAGAAGGAGAGCAGCTTCTAGATCTTCATTAGCTGCCATGACCTTCTCAGCCTCTGATGTGAGTTTGTCAAAACTATCTTTAAGCGTCTCCTTGGTCGTATCCTTGTATGTCCGCATTATGCTGTTCACCCGGCGAGTGAAAGATCTTTTGTTCTGTCTGCCTTCAGTTGCTCAAGTGACTTCTCTTGGTCAGACATTTTGCGGTCAGATCCTTTTCTTTCTCCAGCCGGTTTTTCACCGTCAAGTCCTGCACTCTTTTGTGCCTTCCCACTTGAGAGGGATAAACATCCACCCAGAGTTGAGGAACTTGATTTCACTCAGAGACTGAAACAATGCTTTACTTTTTGCTTTTATGTTTATTTTTCAGCTGGGCAGCTCAGGTCAGGTGAAAAAAAACTTCAAACAAGCAAACATATACCCTTCAATTAGTTTTACATCATTGTGTTGCTGTGTTATAAATGTATCTTACCGGCTGCCTCTCTGATGTTGGTAGATGTATTTAGTTCTGAACAGACTTTCTGAATGACTGACTCAGAACACCACGCTCTCTGGTAAAGTTACCTCTCAGAGAGTGGTGCATCACCTTTATTGTCCCTGAGGAACCCCTTCTGCTGAGGATGGTTCCTACTCTGAAGAAAATCCAAGCTTGACTTGACACACATCTATACAATTCTTTAAACACGAGCAAATAGACAAACAACAAATTCTTATTCCTTCTTCGAGCCTCTCATGGTGCTTCTTGAAATAAGAGATTTTTTGAAGTGTGTTTCTGTTTAAAAATAATAAATATGTATAATTATCCCAACTGCAGTCTGCTTCCCAAACAACCTCTGTTCACAGAAATAGTTCACACTCCACAGACTGATGGAGGAGTGCAGCCAAGACGAAAGTGTGTTGTTAGATTTTAACCAAACTGTTAAGAATTGCCTCATATTTCTGCCAAACGTGTGAGCCAATAGGATGTAAACAATTTCTCCATGAAGGCAGTTTCACAAAGTAATCTACAATGAGTAAAAGTATAAATTTTATACAAACACATGTTTCAAATGATGAATAATTCTCTGGAGCCGTAGGAGCTGCACATCTGGCTCATACCTCGCTCCGGCACACTGAATTCTCTGTTTCTGTAAACAAAGGCTCAGCTGTGGACCTTTAGAAGAACCAAATGCCTCCTGTGCTACACTCTGAACGTGCCTGTGTTGTGTCTGAATGGGTCACGGTAGTTTTCTGTAACATTTGGAGAGCACAATCAGGCCCTGTCCACACGTAGCCGGGGATCTGCCAAAACGTAGATATTTTTCTACGTTTTGGCCTGTCATTCACACGAAAACGGATCTTTTTAAAAACTCCGGCCAAAGTGAAGATCTGCGTGTTCTCCGTTTTGGGTGTCTGCGTGTGGACGGACAAAACCGGAGTTTTAAGGTCCGCAACGTCACTTTCCGCGACAAAAAAATGCTGACATTACGTGTGCGACCTGTGTTTACACTAGCCGACAGCATGGATGCCCTCAGAGCTGCGCTCGCTTTATCAATTGTTCAAGCGCTTTTTGCTCGTTTGTTTTTGCAAGCGGAATTACTGCTCCTTGCGGAAGACCACAGACGAAGGACGAGGTTAAGCACGGGGGAAGTACTGCCGCCTACAGGTCTGGCATGTCCTTAACAACGTATTTATCCGGGTACGTGTGGACAGTTTTTTTAACGAGGTGGTGTGGATGCAAGTTTTTGGAGGGGCGGATATTCGTTTTTAAAAAAAAACCCGGCCACATGTGGACTAGGCCTAAGGCTCTATCAACACAACAGCCGCGTAAGCAGAAACAGCAACGATTTGTTCCCAAGTGTTGAACTTGTTAGAAGAATCTGACTCGTGTTATCGTTTAATAAACAGCAGCAGCAGTGTGTAGACGCCGCTTCCTCCTGAGCCTCAACAAAGCAACCTTCACAGGGGTGAGGCAGAAGGGAGGGTCTTGCACAATGGCACGACAGCAACGTGACTAACAAGCCAGGATCGTACCAGCAACCCTCTGATTCCTGTATTACCTGCTCTACCACCTGATCCACTGGGTGTGGAGAAATTCAGCTCAGAAATCTGATGTTGCATAAAAAAAGAGAGAAATCTAAATAAAAAAGAATTAAGTGGATTAAACAAACATGTTTCATATAATTTATGATCAATTTTTAATCACAAATGTTTTTTAATGTTCACATAGAAATTTCTTTGTTATTAACGCATCAATTTTACATTTCAAACTTGCTGATTTTGGCTGCGCAGTGGCGCAGTGGTTAGAGCTGTTGCCTTGCAGCGAGAAGGTCCTGGGTTTGCTTCCCGGCCTGGGATCTTTCTGCATGGAGTTTGCATGTTCTCCCTGTGCATGCGTGGGTTCCCTCCGGGTACTCCGGCTTCCTCCCACAGTCCAAAAACATGACTGTTAGGCTGATTGGTCTGTCTAAATTGTCCTTAGGTGTGTGTGTGTGTGTGTGACTGTTTGTCCTGTGTGTCTCTGTGTTGCCCTGCAATGGACTGGTTCTCTGTCCAGGGTGTACCCCGCCTACTTGCCCGTTGACCGCTGGAGATAGGCACTAGCCGCCCCCCCACCCCCCCACGCGAATCCACGTGGACAAAGCGGGTTCAGACAACGGATGGATGGACTTTCTGAATTTATATTATCAAGCCTTTTTTAGTCTGGAGCGAGGTTGGGTTCCGTCTGTGTTTAAATAAATAAAGTTGAGATACTTTGAAGGTCAGTCACATTTTATCTGAATGCTTTTGGCATCTTTCTGAACTCAGTCTTTGACCTCCACGAAGGAGCAAACGTGTAACAGGAAGTGGGTCTTTACGACAGAGAAGGATCACTCAGGGTGGAGATTTGTCTGAAGCTTTATTCATAAAGAGATTTTTACATGGAGCCTAATGGGTTCTGATCCTAGAGTCACAGTGTGAAGAGTGAATACCGTCAGAGCCGTGAGGTGGATTTGAGAAGAACAGAGAATCGCCCCTGCAGTGACCCGACCCAGTGTTCTGCTGTTCAAGCAACCACGCGGCGCTGTACAGAGTCCTCCTGGCTGTTTAGTGTAAAATGGTTCCATGCAGGCTTGTTTGTTTCTCTCCTGTCCTGTTTGGTGCGTCATTGCTGCGTGTTGCCAAAGCAGCGGCTTGAGCGGCGTGCTGGAAACATGCCTCCTGTCCAATTCAGAGTCATCAACAATGGATTTCACCCACATTTATGACACCAGATGCACATTTTAATCTCATCACGCAGCTTCCAGCTTTCCTGTGCAGCCAAACTATCTGTCTCACTCTCTCGTTCTCTCATCTCCAGCTGACTCCGTCCTGTTCCCATCCATCTTCATCCTGACATCACACTCATCTTGTCCTCCTCTTTCTTTCTGTTTAGCAACACTTCTTATCTCATCCGTTCATAATGTTCTCTCTTCATGTGGCAGCCCAGGTCTGTGAAAGGCTCTGTCCTGGTATGAGGAGGGGGCCTGGAGCCTCCTCCTCACAGACCCAGTTATGTCCTGTACTAGCCAGCACCAGGTTTGGGATAAAAGACTTCTAACTAAGAAAAACACAAGATTAGTTTGAAGTAAAAAATAATAACATTTATTTATTAACCGATTGTTGAATAAAGGAAATCTCCACCAATCAGCTCGGGCTTCTAGTTTGTTTATTTATCGTCACAGCGAAATTAACGCAACTTTTGAGGTGATTAAAGTCGCTTTTTAAAACCATCAATAAGGCCTAAATGTGTGTCCACATCTTTGTGAAATGAGAGCCATCTTAACGTTGTTTAGCCATCTAGTGAAGATTAGAGAAAACAGTTTGTGAATCACATTTACGAGTTAATAAAAGCTTTTTGTATTTTGTTTGTTTTCTTCCTAAAGCAACAGTTCAGATGAATTCACACCTTATCAGTTAAGCTCTTTGAACAACCTCCGTTTGGAGAAAAAGAGATCGTGCTGTGTTTCATTTATCTTTGTTCCGGCTTCAACTCAGAAAATTACACACTTGTTATGTTCAGCTTTACGTAGTTTACGTATCCAAACTCTGTAGCAGCATGCTCACTGACAGCTGTTGGGCTGAGTGTGTTACGTAGGCCCAATCCCAACACTCGCACTGCACCCGACGGTCCTCTGTGAAGTGCACTTGGAGGAATTGCGCAGTGAGGCTTCGAGAGTGTGGTACACAAGTGTGCAAATGGATGTCAAATTAGGACAGGGAGCATTGCGTCACCAACCGCAACGCATGCTGGGAAGCTGGTTGCTGTGCTACTTTTAAATAAACCTTTATTAACAACTTTCAAACAAACAAACAATTATTTGAAGTACATTCATCGCTGCTTTGTCTAAAACATTCAGAGCATCTATTACTTGTCCTAAAATGAAATACTTTCATTTTAAATCACATATTTTCTCCCGCACCCAATCCCGCATCGATGTGGACTTGGCCGAAGTGCGGATCAAGGGTGGATAAGGGAAGAGGTCGACTCCTGCGCTTCAGAACACCCTACGCACTTGCACCCCTGGCTGGGATCGCGCAAGTGTGGAAGTGCGAGTATTGGGATTGGACCTTAGTTACTCGAATACAAACCATCAGGAAAACAACATGACTAATGCGAGGTATTTATCAAATTCTGTGGTTGGGGCTGGTCAAGAAACATTCAGAACCTGATTTTGAACCGGAGCAAGTTTCATTTAAATTTCCTATCTTGGATCTGAGAAATTCCAACTGATTTCTAGTGCAGATGGACCTCATGCTCCTTCACACATCGGGGAACTCAGATGAAAATTGTAGTTGATAGAAAAAACTTGTTTTTTTTAAAAATAAGACAAATATAACTTATAGAATGAAATGAAAATTTTGAGAAAAAAAAATCAAAATAAGCATTTGAAAAACAAAGGTCAGGTTACACCAGCACTGGTGCAAAGACCCATGATGCCCATGATGCTTTGTTCAGTGAAAAATGAAATCTCTGAATAAAACACATCTGTTTGAGACTCTTATTGTGAAGGATTAAAGGAAGTTTGTTCAGGCCTGCTGTGGATGCGGCTGCGAGAGTACCGATTTCTCCTTGGACAAATTCAAGAAAAAGAGTTTTCCTCTCCACTGTCGCCACATGCTTGCTTTGCATGGGGATTGCTGTAAAGTCACTGACAAGACAAGTCAGTGACTCGATGCAGTCTGCTGGGTTTTCTTACATAAGGAACTTTTAACTAGTTGAAATAATGAATTCAACTCAATGCACCACCGATACGTAGGTTCAGTTTGAATATTTACTTTGTAGAGAGTTGACTCGTGTTGTGACGTGGCTAGGGATGGGTACTGAATTTGGTACTTTTTAAGGTACCGACCGAATTCCACAGTACCGACCGAGCACTGATTCACTTCATTTGAAACGGTGCCTCGTTTCGGTACCCATCCTTCACAACGAGAACTTGCCTAGACAGCTGCGCATGCGCAAGAGTGTTATGTCGTCGGTCGCTGCGAGCCAGTTGTAAACAGAGCAGCATGGTAGAAAGAACGAAAGCTAAAGCTTGGGTCCACTTCACTAAATGTGATGGGTAACTGGGTGATGATGAAACCAGCAACAACGATCTAAGTGAGACATCCTCATCTTAATCTGCTCCGGTAGGTAAATAAAATGTTTAAGATAACGTTAGCTTGATATGTTAGCTTCCGTTTCACTAATGGTGCGTTCGCTTTCTCCTCGGAACTCCGAAATTCCGACTAGAAGAACATGAACGCGCTCTAAAGTTTGGCTTCACTTTACTAAATGCGACGGGTGATTGGGTGAAGATGAAACCAGCGACAACGATCTAAGTGTGAGGCATCATCGTTTAAATCTGCTCCTGCAGCTAAATAAACTGTTAAAGATAACCTTAGCTTGGTATGTTAGCTTCCTATGCCACCATTGTTATCAGCTAATGGTGCGTTCGCTTTCTCCTCGGAAATTCTAACTTCCCAGTAGGAAAAATCAAATGAAAAAAGATGGCAAAAGGAATGAAGATACACAGAAAATTTAGTTCACAGTAAAGATTTTTGCTTCAGTTTAATTATCAGCTTATAAAACTACAACGACGATGTTAAAATACAAACAGTTGAATATTATTTATCGGGATATTTATCAAATATTGTTATATATTAAGAAAAAACTATATTTAATTATAAAAGAGAATTGAAAATATTAAACACTCAAAAGTATCGAAAATTGGTACTAAGTACCGGTATCGATTCATAGGTACCGAGAATTAGTACCGGATCGATTCAAATGTCAAAGGTACCCATCCCTAGACGTGGCTCTATGTTAATAAACTGAATTGGACCCAAAACATTCAGTTATTATAGTAATGAAAATATAGTAAATACAGCTAAAGGTTATTAGCACAACGATGTTTGTGTACTCACGCTACTCCTACATTTTTTTGGTCTATTTTTGCTTGAATTTCAAATTTTTATTCCTTCTGAATGGCTCTAATATTCCATCAAACATCATTTATTTTGACAAAAAAATAACACACTTAATAACTAAACATCAAACTGAGTGATCAGAATGAATGAATGAATTGTTAGCTGTTTAACTAGCTACAGCATCTCTTAAGAAACCACATCTGACATGCTCTGAACTTTAAGCACACTGGTGGTGCCAGTAAGGATGACGTTTCTGATGCCAGATGGCACTAACATGCAGCACAGACTTTAGTAATTTTCCAGCCTGAAAACGCCCCCACACTGCCTGAGTTACATAACATCGTATGTGACTTCCACGGTTACGGCAACACTGGGACACAACGTGTGAGATTACTCTAGCTGTGCTTTATCCCTTCATCCCTTCCCTCCTCCTCCACATCGCTAAATCCCTCGCTAACCAATCTCCCGACCCCTCTCCACCGCTGCAAGAAAAGGTTTGCAACCCATTACAGAGCCTGTGCACATGGTGGGCTGGTTCTCAAGGTCTCTACAGGTGAAAGCCTGCAGGCTTTCCCTGAAACGACGACTTGCGGAGGACTCACATCGAGTCTGGGTCTGTGAAAAACATTAGCTTGCAGGTCAGAACTTTGCAATGTGCAGAAAAAAAGAAAGATCTAGAGAGATCTGCACTTAACTGATACAAAAACTACAAAGTGAAGCATTGTTGTAACTTTAATGTGAATGTTTTTCATTACAATCACCTTACTAAAAATGTATTATTTTTTAATAAATAACATGACAGTAAAATTATTTCAATGTATATTTTTTAGACCTTTCATATTCTTTTAAATAGCAATGCAATGAAATCTCACTGGGGTGAAAGTTCAACCAGCCAGGACTCTAAAGCTCCTCAGATTTGAGGCCACGAGTCACTGTTGACTTAACATGTTTGTGTGTGTGTGTGTGTGTGTGTGTGTGTGTGTGTGTGTGTGTGTGTGTGTGTGTGTGTGTGTGTGTGTGTGTGTGTGTGTGTGTGTGTGTGTGTGTGTGTGTGTGTGTGTGTGTTTTGGCAGAGAGCTGTCTTGCAGCCTGCAGGGTGCAGATTGGCTGATGTGGGTCTACTCCCCAGAGGCTCTGAGCTGGTGCTGGGCCCATGCCAGGCCTATAAAAAGACGCTGCAGTGGGACGACATAAACTAGATCAGAGGTGTCTCTGGGGGTTCGGCGGAATGAGACAGAAAGGCTGTAAAGCCAGCTTCTCGTGGGAAATCTGCTCTTTGCACTCAGACAGAAACGCACCTTAGATCCCTTTTCTCTCTTGGCTGTTATCCCTCATGTGGTAAATTATATCAGGTCATCTTATCAATGTGTGTCAGCGCTCTGTGATGTGGTGGGAGCATCGCTCACGTCCAAACTGGCTGAAACTTCAACTCAGTGGCACAAATCCATATCTGTTTGAATGGATAGAGATGGATTTTTGCACTATTGATTTGCAGTTATCTGCAGCCGCTCTGGTAATCAGAACTTTTGTATGCCAGTGAAATACCGACTGGACCAAACTTTAACACGTTTCAGCAGCCTGATGCTCCGAGCCTGAGTCGTGAAATTTTCACTTTCATTTCTTTACTCAGCTTTGTGTGTTTTCAGATCTACAACTGGGTCTCAAAGCATGCAGGTCTGGGTCTTGTCATACTCGATTTCACATGACTGGGCCCCATTTTCACACCTTTCTTCCTGGCCTTTGTCCTTAACATTTTGCCAATGACAACATGTTAAAAATCAAATAGAGCTTGTGGAAAAGAACTCACAAAAAACAGTGTTTATCTGAGCAATAAGCAGGGACGATATTAGGCCCAATCACCATCTCGGTGAAGAAAAACCAGGTAGGACAAATTTCACGTCCACATTTTTTGCAGACTCAAACATAAACTTGATTTGACAAAAACACAATTAGAAGTGAAACAGTGTCGGTTTGTCCAGTTTCACAGTTTAGGATCACCAAATGCCAACGAGTGCAACTCAAAACCAGCACAGGCGCTTCATCTATGCGCATCACGCACCGTGCGTAGGGCACCGATCTGTTGTATGTAAAAAAAGACTTACGTGAGACGCCCCGCTCCTCGCTCGATCACCGGCCATCGCAGAGCGGATCTGCTAGCCCCCCACCCCCCCCCACCCCCCCATATTTCTATGGAAGGCCATTTACAAAATGCGTGTATAACACCTGCGTCAAGGCAGTTACATCTTTTTATTTGGTTTGGTGGGTTAGTGGAAAAAAATACCAGAGGTCAAACAAGAGGGTGTTTTAATTGAAACAATGAAAGTTTCAGTTTAGCCTGAAGATGTAGGAATTCTTTAGATTTATAATAATAATAATGGATTACATTTATGTGTGCTTTTCTGGGCACTCAAAGCGTTTTCAATTATTCAAATTTTAAACAAGGATCTTACGTGGTCAGTGCACACAAACAATACAGTGAAGAAGGCACAGCAGTGCCTCTTCTTTCTCAGGAGACTGAAAAGATTTGGCATGAGCCGCCGCATCCTCAGGACCTTCTATCGCTGTGCCATTGAGAGCATCCTCACTGGATGCATCTCCACCTGGTATGGCAACAGCACCGCTTACAACCGCAAAGCTCTCCAGAGAGTAGTGCGGTGTGCAGAAAGGATTATTGGAGGTGAGCTTCCCTCCCTCCAAGACATCTACAGGAAGCGGTGCCTGAGGAAAGCGGCGAGGATCATCAAGGACTCAAGTCACCCCAGCCATAAACTGTTCAGACTACTTCCATCAGGAAGGAGGTTCTGCAGCATCCGGTCCAGAACCAGCAGACTGAGAGACAGCTTTTACCATCAGGCCATCAGACTGCTGAACACAACGCAGACACCTCACCCTCACTACTGAAACTTCAACATTACACACTCCATACTGTACATTAATGCCACTGTTTTGCACATACCAACCTCTGTACATTTCATATCTCTTACTTTATTGTTTTCTTTATTCATTTGTTAAATATGTATATACACACTATACTTTACACACACTCACACGCACACACGTAGAAAAATAAAAAATAAAATACTTAGCACACACATTTATGAATGTATATACCTTACATACTATATATATTATTACTTAGATTAGGATTTTTATATTTTGCTTGTTTTTACGTTATTGTATTTTTCACAACTGTTGCTGTGAAGCTCGCACACAAGAATTTCATTCGCATGTACTGTACCAGTGTACCTGCACATGTGATGTGACAATAAAAGTGATTTGATTTGATTTGCCAGTGGTGCTAAGCTACTATGTAGCCATCGCTGTCCTGGGGCAGTCTGACAAGAGGCGAGGCTGAAATTCGCACCATCAAAGGCAAGTCCGGTGAAGTGCACCCTGGCGGTAGCTGGATTGATCCTGCAACCCTCCAATCACTAGGCAACCTTCTCTACCTCCTGGGCTACTGTTGGCCCATATTTACTCTGTGGTCATTCAAGCTCTGTTTCAATAGCCTCTAAACTCGACCTAATCAGACAAATAATCACTACAGCTTCCAGCTTTTGTTTTATGATGATACGTTTTAAGAGTCAACTTGAACAAAAGTCTTGCAAAGCCCCTCATCCTGTTCAGTTGTGACTATTTCTTGGACAATCTGCAGTTTAATTCCATCTCTGCTGCTATGATCTTTAGCTGGATTAGACCCTGAAGGGCTACTCACTTAAACAAAGCCATAAAGTCAACCCTTTTACTCTGAATCAAGCTCCCCCAGTGGGCTGTTTAAAATAAGGTGGCCAGGTCTCATGTGGCTCTCTACGTGCAGCCCTGCAACGAGTTCAATAAAACAGTGAGGTGGGAAATGATCCAGCTTTCTATTTCTGGCTCTCTAATGTGGAGAAAGGCCACAATGTTTTTGTTTGTCATGTTCTGGAGGAGGAGGTGGCGCAGTGCTTAGAGCTGTTGCCTTGTAGCGAGAAGGTCCTGGGTTCACTTCCCGGCCTGGGATCTTTCTGCATGGAGTTTGCATGTTCTCCCTGTGCATGCGTGGGTTCTCTCCGTGTACTCCGGCTTCCTCCCACAGTTCAAAAACATGACTGTCAGGTTGATTGGTCTGTCTAAACTGTCCTTAGATGTGAGTGCGCGTGGGTATTGTTCCTGTGTGTCTCTGTGTTGCCCTGCGATGGATGGGCAACTTGTCCAGGGTGTACCCCGCCTACTTGCCTGAAGATGCTGGAGACAGGCACCAGCCCCACGTGACCCTGCATGAATACGCCGGTATAGAAAATGGATGGATGGATGTTTTAGAGGTTTGGTGGCACACCACCATGGCCCAAAGTGACAAAGACACAAACTTAGGATTTCACAAAGTTTGCTTCTTCAGGGTTTTAGACATATTTGTTGGATGTTGCTATGGTTACTGAAGTTGAATTATAGAAATCCATGAGTTTTTAAGACTGTCACGGACAATAACATGAATTCTACAGAGTTAATAATTGCAGTGTAAAGTTTACTGCTCACTGGAAGCATCAGCTGCGCAGAACGGCGGCAGAACGTTACTGCATCGATAGAGGGCATTAGAGTCTAGGGGAGTGATTCAAACCAGCCGCAATTTTCAGATGCATCCCAGAAGTGGTACGCCACGCCATGCCACGCCACGTCATGCTGCTGAAGATAGCATCAGGTTCTACTTTTGCTGCGAGCCACTTCTGGGATGCAACAGTTTCTGCAGTTAACACAGGGCTAGACAGGAAAGCACTCACGTTTTCAGGGTAAAATCCCTGGTAATTTTCAAAATAAAAGTCTATTGGATTGATATGATTTCATATCTATGTCGGTTACATCAACACTAAAATTATTTAAGTATTATTATTATTTACTCCTAGTATTGTTCCAGAAGTGCAGCGGTGTGTTTTCCATTGGCTTTCATCCTGGCATGGAAATGAACCACATCACATATGACATCAAACAGCTCAAATGCGATTTCCTTTTTTGGGTTTAATGGCGGATGGCATAAACCCAAGGGATTTTGTGATCTCGTGAGCCGAGCGAGGAGCACTGCAAAGAAGCTGCTTCGTGGCTGAGACTCTCTTGGTGTGCAGTGCAGGGACTGATGCAAGTAAACATTTCTGCTGCTCTTTAGCAGCGCTTCCAGGGTGCAGTAGGGGGTTAGTCCTGCTTCCAGGTTTAACCAGACATGCTGCAATGACATTCTGGTCCAAATCAGGAGGCCATTCTTCAGAAGCAATGCTTAGAACAATTTGTGGGTCTTTGTTCCTCTTGATGATTGAACACAAATTGTCACTAGAATGAGAAGAGTTTCCTGAACACGGACCTATAACAGATGTTTTGTTTCCCAAATCACTTAGTCCTGAGCTCAGGCTCATGACAGCATGGAGTTGGATGGTTAAGAGGCGCTCCTCTGGGAGGACGTCTAGGCACCATTCTTTATTCGTGGCTGTGTGCTGATTCCATTTCCACTGGCTGAGAAGCAACCAAACATGATTGGTAGAGTTGTGCAAAAAGTGGGCATGCACTGTATGCGACGCATAGGGGCACCAGGCTGGAGGGGGTGCCATAGCAATGATGCAGCTGTGTTTTTGTCCATTGGTGTATCTGCTAATTATTTATTTAATAACAGAGAAGCAGATGTGATGAGGCGCCTGTCCGCTTCGTAACAAACGCACCCCCTCGACTCGCTGGGGCGCGGTTGAAGAGGATGGTTTTAAACATGAGCCACAGAACCAAGGTGTGTGTAGAATAAAGTCACACTAATCAGCATAAACGGAGCCAAGCTGTGGTGTCACAATGATGAGCAGCTCCTGTCTGACGGGGACAGCGGGCGTGACCAGGACCAGACTGGTCGGTGCTAGTTGTCTTTTTGGGGGGTTTTTTCGGGCCGGTGTTCAATCACGTCTCTGCTATCACCTGCTGCTGACGAGAGGATTTCTCCTTAGTGGACCAGGTGAGCTGCTGCCAACCAAGCTTTAGCTCCTAGAAACACCTTCTATGTCCAGACTGTAGTGACCTGTTATTTAGAATTTTATAATCAATAATAAGTTAATACACACACTAAACACACAGCACGTGATAGAAAATAATACTTAACAAGTCTGAACCTTATCCCCACAGCTCAGCTCTGTTATAGTAATAAGCAGTGTGCTTACGCTGGACAATCTCAAACATAAACAGTCTTCACAGATAACTAATCTTTTATTGAAAAAGGAATATCATTTTTTTATGTTTATTTTATTTAGTTTCTAAGGTTTGGATGTTTGTGAACATAAACTATTTTTCTGATTAGTGTAAAAAATACATGATATTATTAATAACAGTGAGTCAGAGGCATAAAACTCTGCCCTGAGCCTAAAGCCCTGCATATATATTTAGTTTCTATAAACACCAACAACAAATAAATAACAGCAGCTGGATTCCACTTTGTTCCTTAAACTGAGTCACACGTTTAACAGCATCTGTACCAGCTGATTGGTTCTCTTGGTAACTGAGATCAGTTCATTTCCGGTACTGGGCAGCAAGGATGCATCAGTGGGATTCGCTGTAGTTGGTGTTCATGATGGATTGGACATGACAGGATATATAATAAATGAAATATAATATCATAATGCCGTGCATTCCTACCAGCCTGTAACTCAACTTTTTTCTTCTCAAGTCAGTGTGGGTACTGTTCAGAGCGGGTCAGTTCAGGTGCTAACAACACGGGGTCAGGTGACTGAACTGGAGTGGGCAGCTCTACGATTGACATTCATGAGTCCAACCGCAGAGGATCGGCGAGAGGTTCTGGTCCGAATGATTGGAGCCTCCCGCCAGATTGGAGCGAGTCCAAGAGTTCCTTTGCTCACTGCACTGCAGGTGAACTCACACCTGTTGCGGTTCCTGAGCAGCTCCACACTGGTGGAGTCCTGATCCCAAAGCATGAGATGGCCCTGGTGCCGCAGGACGTTCTTCTCCTTAGAGCATTTAGCAGAAATTTGGTTTTTCAGAGCGAGCATAGGCTCAGTTTCAAGGGAAAGAAAGATTTTGTAACTGTAACTGTGACTTGTAACTTGATGTATCTGATGACTCTTCATGACGATGTGGAGTTTTTGCAAACTGCCTTCATAAAAACTGAAGCACCAAAGATAATTAAAATGTGTGTTTTTGTATTGTGGCCTTGTGTATTTCAAATGGATACAAAAACTAAGATGTTTTAATCATGTCAGGTTTGTCCACGTGGCTGCCTCTCTGACCAAACACACCCTCAGAGCTGCTATCTGGACTGAACTTGCAAAGCTGGCAGGTCAAATGTTTCCATCAACCAAAGCAAAGAGCAGTGATCAGATGCATCATGTGACGAAGTCAGACTGTATCCGTACGTGACTATCAGCGCGTGCTGTCGGGCAGTTTTAACAAGGTTGCACTGAGTAACAACGGCTGTTCTTTTCAAAAAGTCAAGGACGTTTGCTAACCAGGTGCAGCCACAACAGAACACTCATTCTGCCGCACATCAACACCGAATTCCCACAAGTCAGACCGGCTGCAGCGTGTTGCTCTTTCCCTGGGACCTCTGACCCCCAGTTTTAGCTAACCGAATAAACAGACGGGCAGCAACCCACGTCTGGAGGGGTTCTCCAATGACCCCCAAACAGAAAATATAATTGTGCTGCACCCAACTCTCTCTCTCTGGCCACACACAGCAGGGATGGCTCACAGCCTGAGGTGATTCTGCTTTTTTTCGTTCTGCAGTCAGATTCACTTTGTGTATTAAGACACAGCAGTTCCAAAGGTCAGCAGACGGACTCTTAACGGGGAACAGAGCAGCTGCAGCTGCGCTTTTACCCACGGAGATATAAGTGTCCAAAAATATTCCTCTTTCCGTCGCAGCTCAGTACAAATCCTTAAATCAACACAATTATTACTTTTTTTATTCACTCAAAATCATCCAAGCATAATATTTTAAATAGCGTCTGATTTGGTGGCGAGGGCATCAAACTGCTGGAACCAGATATTACCACCTGCACAGCAGCAGTAACACGGATCTGTCTTCCCAGTGTTGGTGGAACGGGGATTGAGAACGATCCTATTTGCTACGAGTCACGCTGCAGTGCTTCACTTCATATGATTGATGACGATCTTTTAGAACAAATGGAAACTCCGGTGGTTCTGGAAATAAATCCAAGCATAAAGATCTAGTTTAGAGTTCTGATCCCCAGTCATGATCAGCCACAGATCTTTACTGTGTGCACAGGTAAACATAAACTAACTGTCTTCCAGAAATATAAACAAAATGAAGATGTTCAGCTGATTGTGGATTCTGTTTTAAGTTAATATATTAGAAAATCAGCTACACTTTTTCATGTTTTGCTCCTCTTAACAATAATAATGAACTCTAATTTTCGCCACAATTGTGAGTCAAATTTTCACGTCAAATACATGTTTGTATTTAAAATTAGACGGATTAAAATCAATCTAAATAGTTGGATCAAGATGTTTAAGTATTTCTATCCATCCGTCATTGTCCGCTTATCTGGGGTCGCGGAGGCAGCAGCCAAAGTAGGGAGGCCCAGACTTCCCTCTCTCCAGCCACTTGGGCCACCTCCTCCAGGGAATCCCAAAGTGGTCCCTGGCCAGCTGAGAGACATAGTCGCTCCAGCGTGTCCCGGGTCTTCCTTTAGGTGTTCTCCCAGCTGGACGTTTAAACACTCTCCCGCTCTCTCAGGTCAGCTGATCAGCTGCTCCTGAATGTACCCAGGACTGGGCGTAAACTTAGAGATCGCGCCTAAACTGTGGAATGAGCTTCCTTTAGAGATAAGACAGGCCAGTTCCTTACCTGTTTTTAAGTCACTCTTGAAAACACACCTCTTTACCCTTGCTTTTGACACCATGTGAGATGTCGGTTACTATTTTTTTTTTGACTTATGTTAGCTGTTTTTTGTGTGTTTCAATGCTGTTTTTATCTAGTTTTTATTCTTATTATTGGGCTGTTTTAATTTTATGTCTCCTGTGTTTTATTTATTTCTCTTTGCTGCTTTCTGTTTATTCTATTGTTTTAATGTATTTTCCGTACAGCACTTTGTTCCTGTGCTGGGTGTTTTAAAGTGCTTTATAAATAAATGAACTGAACTGACGTGCCCAGAAATCCTCACCAGGGAGGTGTCCAGGAGGCATCCTGACCAGACGCCCGAGCCACCCCAACTGGCTCCTCTCGATATGGAGGAGCAGCGGGTCTACTCCGAGCCCCTCCCGGATGACCGTGCTTCTATCTCTAAGGGAAAGTCCAGCCACCCTGCGGATAAAACAAATTTTGTTTGCTTGTGATCTCGTTCTTTCAGTCACTACCCAAGGCTCGTGACCATAGGTGAGGGTAGGAACGTAGACTGACTGCTTAATTGGGAGCTTTGCCTTTCGGTTCAGCTCTCTCTTCACGGTTACAGATTGGCACAACGCCCACATCACTGTGGATGCAGCACAAATCCGCCTATCGATCTTCCAATCCAGTTTTCCCTCACTCATGACCCAGACCCCGAGATACTTTAACTCCTCCACTTGGGGCAGGACCTCATCCTTGACCAGGAGAAGGCATTCTACCCTTTTCCTACTTAAGACCATGGTCTCAGATTTAGAAGAACTGATTCTCATCCCAGCTGATTCACACTTGGTTGCAAACCGCTCCAATGAGAGCTGGAGATCACGTTCTAATGAAGCCAACAGGACCACATCATCTGCAAAAAGCAGAGACCTGATCCTCAGGCCACCAAAACGGATGCCCTCCACACCTTAGCTGCGCCTAGAAATCCTGTCCATAAAGGTTATGAACAGAATCGTTGACAAAGGGCAGCCTTGGTGGACTCCAACTCTCAGCGGGAATGAGCTCGACTTGCTGCCGGCAATGCGGACCAAGCTCTGACACCGGTCATACAGGGACCTAACAGCCCGTATCAGAGGGCCTGGTACCTGAAGGTAGCTAATGAAAATGAAGTCCACCAAAACAAAATCATCTAAAATCTATAATGAGGGTTCTTTTGAAGGAAAATGTTCCTGCCCTGCCTGCTTGTGGATAAATGCTTGTTGATTAAGTGGGTGTACAATCTGTGGGACTCAGATATGTTCTATAGAGGATCCCACTTTTATTTTGGTAGGGTACTTTTGTTTTACACTCGTCTGAAAACGCCGTTTGTCTGAAAGTGTCAATTAAAACAATCACATTTATATTATTAAATAATTTAGATGAGGATCAGCACCTCCAAATCTGAGACCATGGTTCTCGACCGCAAAAGGGTGGCTTGCCAACTCCGGGTCGGGGGAGAGGTCCTACCTCAAGTGGAGGAGTTTAAGTATCTCGGGGTCTTGTTCACGAGTGAGGGCAGGAGGGATCGGGAGCTCGACAGGCGGATTGGTTCGGCGTCTACAGTGATGCGGACGCTGAGCCGATCTGTCGTGGTGAAGAGGGAGCTGAGCCAGAAAGCCAGGCTGTCGATTTACCGGTCGATCTACGTCCCAATCCTCACCTATGGTCATGAGCTTTGGGTAATGACCGAAAGAACGAGATCGCGGATACAAGCGGCCGAAATGAGTTTCCTCCGTAGGGTGGCCGGGCTCAGCCTTAGAGATAGGGTGAGGAGCTCGGACATTCGGGAGGGACTCGGAGTAGAACCGCTGCTCCTCCGGATCGAAAGGAGTCAGTTGAGGTGGTTTGGGCATCTGGTCAGGATGCCTCCTGGACGCCTCCCTGGGGAGGTGTTTCGGGCATGTCCTGCCGGCAGGAGGCCCCCGGGTCGACCCAGGACACGTTGGAGAGGTTACATCTCCAGTCTGGTCCGGGAACGCCTTGGGGTCCTGCCAGAGGAGCTGGTAGAGAAGGCCGGGGAGAGGACGGTCTGGAGCTCCCTAGTTGGGATGCTGCCCCCGCGACCCGGACCCGGATAAGCGGAGGAAGACGACGACGACAAATTTAGATTTACCACTAAACCCTTTATTTTAACTATGTGTGCACTTAGATTTTGTGTAAATATTTCAGTACAATACAATTATATACACAATTCTGCATCATCTGAGACCAACTTTCACTTTTCCTTTATTGGTTTGTGAAAGCACAGATGCTGCCGGCATCACGGCACGTTTTCAGCTCACTGCTTTCAGTAGAATCAGGCGACTCGTCAGCTCAGCATTTGTTTTTTCTACTGCTGACGCATCACATGTTCATGCGTAGAAGAGGCTAGAAGAAGGTGATGGATTGCTTCATAAATAATATCAGCAAAAGAGCATGCCTGCCACAATAAAACAGAAGAGTTGCTCTCCACAGAAGCCACACTCCTTAATTAAAGTGGAAGGACAAGAGGAGAGGAAACTTTGACGCTGACCAAAGGCACCAATGGCTCCAGAGCCTTCGACACATCTAAATGTCAAAAACCAGAAGGAACCAAAACAAACATAACTCAGAAGACAGAGAGCCATTGACTCTGTCCAAAACCGTAATATTAAATGTGGTTTAATCACTTTCTCGCCCGTTAGCTTTTGCCACAACAAACATTTACAAACCACTTTGTGGGAATTGAATTTGCCAGAAGCAAACAATACACAATAAACAATACATTTACACAAGTCCAAACCGGATACACCGAGTCAGAGCTCCACGCCGACATCCATGTTGGAAAAGGCCGTCCACACTTCACCCTTCTGATCAGACGCTCTTTCTGGTGAGTGTTGGCTGTCCTCCAGACCGCTGATGTTTACCCACAAATACCCGCTGCATCAAAGGTCGCTGTTTGATGTTTAACTCAGGAGTGATGCAACAGCTGGACTGGTTGTGTGTTTCCTGAGGAGTTGGAGGAGAAATCCTCCAAAAAGCCTCCAGTCTGATTTAATTTACTTGCACCGGGGTGAGAAGGCCGCTTCTGTCCTTTGTTTTCAAAAGATCAGCAGAAAAGAGCAGGAGGACAACCCGCGGAGGAGCGTCCAGCTGAAGGTGGCAGTGTCTGCGCCGTGACCTTAATCTCTGTCCATTATGCACATTACTCTCCATCACTCGATAAGCATGCAGCACTGGCATGTCCAGAGTCGGGTTAGTGAGGAAAAACAGCCACAAGCTAAAATCCATAACATCACTGACAATAAAACCTGCTCTCTAAATGTGATGAATAGTAATCTTAAAAGGTTGTTCATCTGAAAGGATTTGCAGGAGGAAACTAGAGCAGAGAAGGCAGGATGATGTAAGGGACCCCAGCCATAACTGTCACCAAATTCAAGATGTTTATCTAATTTCTCAAGACTTTTTCAAAATCCTTTATCGCTTGGACATGGACATGCTTTAACTCTAGAAATCCAGACACCACTTTCCATGTTATCATCGTTGCCGGTGCCTGAATCAGTCCCCCATCTGAACTTCAAATATTTCATTTGCTGATAAATTAAATGAACTTTTGGACATTGTTGGTTGTGTTTCTGTGAAAAAGTTATAATTAAAAAGTTGCGCCTGATGGCATAACAACATGTGTCCTTCAAGACTGATAGGCTAATGGCTAGGCTGAGTGCAGCCAAGACTGAGACAAGTGTATGAGAATATTGGTTCTTGGCTACATTCAGATTAGCCATTAGCTCATCATTACAGCAATGACATAACATCTACTGTTCTCAATAAAATGGCCAAAAACTGTACTTTAAACTCTGTTGTCTCTCATGTTTAAGTCACACATGGATAAATCTTATGTCACACAGTAAAACACACGAATTTCAGAGAGACGCAAATTTATTTAAAGTCATTTTCTTATATTTTCATTTAAATTCAATTTTAGCATTTTAAATTGTGTGAAATTTGTTGAAATCATGATGAAAAGATGCGACACTTTAGCGCCGTGCAGTTCAGAGGAAGTATTGCAGCTATGGTGGCTCACTCATGAGTTTGACTGTATGATCAATTTCCAACCTGTGTAGCCTAACCCACACAAAGCTTAAAACAAGCTACTCGACCTCTTTAAAAAGTATTTATAATTATGACTGTTTTATCAGCCTACCAGTTCTGAAGGAAGCAAGCTAGTTCTGTTCTTCAAGCTGTCACCATTCACACACGGAGGAGGGGTGATGTCATCCAGGAGGTCAGGTGTTGTGAAAAATTGTGTTCCCTGAAATATTCTGTCCCCCCGTGTGGGGAAATCACACTTCTGGCTATTTTCACAACATTTGTGATAAACGTTTACGGGAAAGCGATGTAATGTAATGTAATAATGTTATGCTTGTGATTTTTATCTGTATTTCCTCCTAAAAACAATAAAAAGATACAGTAAAAACTTTCTTGTTCACTCTTTTGCAGCAAACGTATTCATCATTTTTGAAAGTTATGTAAAAAGATGTAATCTCACTCAGTTTAACATCTTTTATTTGAGGTAGTTTAGTCCTCATAATGGATAATACATTCTGTGGATTTGGAAATATTTGCTCTTGACTGCCTAAGGGAAACAGAATATTTCAGGGGAACATAATCTCTCACAACACCCGTTTCATGCGGCTCATGGTGCACCTCAATGCAAACAAACTGGCTGCCGCTACCAGCTTATATGGATATGGAGCGACCACTGGCTGATCGTTAGCCACGGCTGGTGAAGGGAGTGTTGGTGAGCCGGGGACACGCTGGAGATCAAGTAAACAATGCTGACTTATCCACCAGCCAATCGTGGCTCACGGCTGGCGTGGTGGAGATGGGCGTCACAAGCTACTAGTTAGCCATGGCTAGAGCCGGGAAGACGCTGTACGCTGTGTGTAAACTCCCACCGATTACCAGCAAAAGGAGACCAAAGTCTAAAGGTAACGTTTGAGAAGAAGCCCTCTGAGTCGGAGCGTCTCTGTAACACGTGGAGAACTACGCTGCCGTTAGTAAAGTGTTGTGGAGATCAGGTAAACAATGCTGATTTAGCCACTGGCTAACGGATGAGCGCTGGAGCGTGTTGGGCGAGACGGCAGGCTGCGGGGAGAGAGGAGACTTAAGTAGAAGTACTTTGGAACGGACGCGTTGGGACCGGGTCGGGAGTTCTGGTACTAGGAAAAGACGGATGAACAACTTGAGGTGGGTTTGGGAGTCAGAGACACTAATCGGAGGCTGGCGTCCAGATAATAGCGGGCGGGGGTCTGAACATATGCAGCTTCCTTGTGTTGGACATGATGACGAACTGACAAATTTTGTTTTTTGATTTAATTGTTTTTTATTCAAACTAACAAGTACAGCAACGGTGTTGCTATTTTTTTCTATTTCTTAGTTGAATTAGCAGACTCCATGTGTCCAGGGCGCACTGCTGCCCTCTGCTGGTTCTTTCAGGTTACAGTCATAGTCCAAACGGGTAACGTGGAGCTCGCATGTCCCTAAACAGCTACTGTGTTTTAAGATGGTGGATGACCATGGAGCCTCGACCACAGTTTATGTATTTAAAAATGTATAATATTTAGAAATGATGTTGGTGAGAAATATTAGTGAAAAAGGACACGGTTATGACGTGGAAATTTGATAATAAACTGGTAAAAATATCGCACACTGTGGCTTTAAGTAGGTTTTATGTTTAGAGTTGAGGCGGATGTTAAAGTGGGCATAGACTCGTTATTTCAAAAAATCTGTTGTGCTCTTTTCATTCATTTTTTTCATTTTCATTGATCTTTATTTTGAGCCATTAAAAAAAGAAATATGTAGATATACATGAGCGACGATGCACAACAAAACTGAACCAAAGCAAAAGAAACAATCATTTAGCCCTTGCTTGAAAATGAGTGGGAGGAAGTAAAACTTATTTAATCCCACCCCACAATTACAGTCACAACAGTTATTTCAATATCACACCAGTCAACACTGTATCAACACAACAAATCAATTCAGCTTACACTCCCATACAAAATTTGATATACCATTGACTGATTGTATTTACAATCATCATCAATCCTAGAGACTTCACACACAACATGTTAAATCCAACAACCACGCACCAGCTTCCTCACTCTTATACTGTAACAAACCCAGTTCTTTATATTTGATTTTAAATATATAAATATTTGGACACTGCTTGAGCTGTAGCCCCAGTCGATTCCAGAGTTCGACTCCACATACAGACACACACAGACTTTTCCTTGTTGTCCTTTCCTTTCGGCCTGAGTTTTAAAGTTGCTCTAGTGTGAATGAATGCCTTGTGTGCTGTTGCCATGGAAGAAAAAAAGCTGGCGTTTCTGTTTTAGGAAGTAGAAATTAGTTCAGGGGGCAGAAAATGGCAGGATCACTATTATTCATGATATACAAACATCTCGTCTCTGACTGGCTATCAGTAACCTGACTCTTCCACTGCCTTCACTCGCTTGTCATACTTGGGTAAAAAATGCAACGTTCAAAGCAACTGGTTTTATTTTACATCTTCTTGTGTTTGACGTCGCACAATCCATCAGAATCAGAATCAGAAAAGGTTTATTGCCATTGTTAGTGAACAAACGATTCACAAACTAAGAACTTGCTTCGGTACTAACGTGCTACATATGACATGAATAATATAATTAAAAAATAGAATAGAGTAGAATAAAGTAGAATAAAATATAATAACTAGCATAAAACTTTGCTATAAAAAATGGAAGGTAAAGGTAATATGGCCGATAACGTAACGTTATGTCAAGTACCGAAGACGAGCATGGTTGTGTGTTTATAAGCTGTTCACAAGTCTAACGGCAGATGGAAAGAAGCTGTTCTTATGGCGAGAGGTTCTGGTCCGGATGGACCGTAACCTCCTGCCCGAGGGAAGCGGCTCAAAAAGTCTGTGACCCGGGTGAGAAGGGTCAGCTGCTATCCGACCTGCACGCCCACGAGTTCTGGAGACGTACAGGTCCTGGAGAGATGGAAGGCTGCAGCCAATCACCTTCTCAGCAGAGCGCACAATGCGCTGCAGTCTGTGTTTGTCCCTCACTGTGGCTCCAGCGTACCACACAGCGATGGAGGAAGTGAGGATGGACTCAATGATGGCCGTGTAAAACTGCACCATCATCTGGGTCGGCAGCTTGGCCTTTTTCAACTGCCGATGATGGAGCTGATGGATGGCTCCCACCTAAGGTCATGTGTAATGGTGGTTCAGAGGAAGCGGAAGGAGTCCACAGTGGTGACGGGGGTGTCCGTCAGGACGAGGGGGAGAGATGGGGCTGTGACTTTCCTGAAGTCCACAATCATCTCCACTGTCTTCTGAGCATTGAGCTCCAGGTTGTTGCTGCTGCACCAGTACACCAGCCGTTCCACTTCTCTCCTGTAGGCGGACTCATCACCGTCAGAGATGAGCCCGATGAGGGTGGTGTCGTCCGCAAACTTGATTAGTTTAACGGAGTCATAGCTCGAGGTGCAGCAGTTTGTGTACAGGGAGAAGAGCAGAGGAGAAAGTACACAGCCCTGTGGAGATCCTGTGCTAATTGTCTGAATGGTGGAAACATTCTTCCCCAGCCGCACGCACTGCCTTCGGTCCGTCAGGAAGTCAGTGATCCACCTGCAGGTGGAGTTGGGTACGTTGAGCATGGAGAGCTTGTCCTGGAGCAGAGCAGGGAGGATGGTGTTGAACGCAGAGCTGAAGTCCACAAACAGGATCCTAGCGTAGGTGCCCGTGGAGTCCAGGTGCTGCAGGATGAAGTGGAGGGCCAGGTTGATGGCGTCGTCTACAGACCTATTGGGTCTGTATGCGAACTGCAGAGGGTCCAGGAGGGGGGAGGTGAAGGACTTGAGATGGGGGAGGACCAGGCGCTGTAGACATGTCCCACTCGTTGTAGACACTCCCAAGCAGGTGGGAGGAATGCCATCCATCGCTGTTTCCCTACACTTCCGGGAGAGGGAATCGTCTCATCATTCATTCCCGCAGAAACTATACCTAAACACGACATTGCTGTGAACAACCTCTCCGACCGATGCAAGCATCCAGCCCATTGACATTTTAGATGCCAACGATGGAAGAGCTCTTGGTGACATAGTCGTGCAGCATGTTGGCATGGCAACGAGGGAGAGGCAGCTCAGTCGGCTGTGGTTTTGGGATTTAAATCATAAGGAACAGAGGGGAGTTGGAAAACAATTTCCAGGAATTGAAACAGCTCATTAGCAGGGATGGGCTGGTGAGATAGTAATTGCTTATTTGGTGGGGTGCTGAGTGTTAACTGTTACCTCTTCCCACTCAGACATCCCAGGAGAATCCCTCAAGACTCAAGTAGATGTTATCTCCTTTAAAACACAAATGCTTCTGATCCTGAATGCTCCTACCGTTTCCTGTTCTCCATCAAGGAAACGTGTTGCTCAAATTTGCATTTTTTCCACCTTTGTGCAAGAAACAGTCAGCGATCGGCACTCTTGAATGATTTGCCAGACAAGGAAGGTTAAATTAACCGACACAGAGACTTCAGCGCTGAGATCTGAAGGTAAAACCTAAGGTCAGACAGCTGGAAGAAAGCCAGTCAACAGGCCTAAAAATAGGAGATCACCGTTTGAGCAAAATCGTTCCAACTGAAGCAAGGCGGTCTTTAGAAAGTACAGCAGCGCACATACGGCAGGAAGACGTCCTGTTGTTACTTGGAGGAGATGATAAAATCAGAGCTCAGTGTTGAGGCATGTGAATGCATAAATGTTCAATTCAAGTGGAGGTCCCATAAAGCAATGCAAGGATTTTCCTAACACAACCAAAAGGCCAGACAGGGTGGCTTGATTAGGAAAAACAATCATAACAGAATCATTTTATCAATATTGAATATCCTAGATATCCTAGACAGTAGATTGTTTATTATCATCAGTGTTCACTTTACAGTTTTCCACCCTTGTATTTTTTTGAATCTTCAGAAATTAAAATGAACTTTGATCACCAATAGTCTTGCAAAATGGAATGTGTCTAAATATTAATGATGACTTCTTATGTTGTTTTGGGATCAATTAGAGGTTTAATGTAGAACAGGGTTCACCAACGTGGGACCCGTGGGCACAGTAGTGCCCCCAGGAGCCAAATAAGGTGCCCACAGGCCATTTCTCCAAATAGCACAACACATCTGCTGCCATATTTTATAAATGCACTAATTTAGATTTAAAAAACCAAACATAAAATGTGTATACGTGAGGTTTAGCTTAACTGATCAATTCTAGTTCAAAGGTCACTGTTGTATCAACCTCAGTAATAGTGATGTAGCTCTCAGCTTCACAAAGGTTGGCCACCCCTAAGGTAGAAGGCTGATATTTTGCACAGCCCTGAGACAGTTCTCGGATGCGACCTGACCGCTCACGTGCGTCTGGAAGCAACACGTCGGACCCACAAATACGCTAAAAATCGCTGTTTTGACTCCACTCGTCAAACTTTTTATGTTATTATTGATGTCTGTTGTCCTTTAGGAGCGCTGTAGGAGGACACACAGGGATTTACGGGGGTTGGAGGAGGAAAAAGAAAGAAAGAAAGAAAGAAAGAAAGAAAGAAAGAAAGAAAGAAAGAAAGAAAGAAAGAAAGAAAGAAAGAAAATCTATGTTTTATCAGTTTACTTTGACATAAACACGCTTTCTTGACAATCCTTGTGCAAAAAAAAGTGTATAAATAAAAACGACGGACGTGCGTTAATAGGGAAATAGCTGGCAAGCTGTGGTCACGCATGTTTATGCATGCCGTTGTAGGAGTGGTAAATTTAGTGCTTTAAGAGCTTAATATATTTCCCTTACTTATGACCAATAAGCTGTGATACTCTATATAAATATAAAATATCAACTTGCCTGGTCTTTGGATGTTTAATCAGAAGATTCTAGAATAATTTGTTTATTCAGGGATTGTAAACACTTCGTCTTGATTCAAGGAAAGAGTCAGGGTCATTAAAGTAAGAATTTACTTTCCATCCATCCATTTTCTGAACCCGCTTGTCCATGAAGGGTCGCGGGGGGGGGGGGGGGGGGGGGCAGTGCCTATCTCCAGCGGTCAACATTGTGGGGTGAGTTTAACTTCACTTTAATTTGTTCTTGTGTCTGAGTGCGGGTGATGATTGCCTTGTCAAATCAAACATTACTGATTACCATATATATAAATCATTCATTGTAATAATTCATTTCATTTCAATAATTCAAGTACAGATTAATGAAACATTATTATCAGCCATAAAACATTGGTTAATTTCGTTTTATGAAAACGTTCACTTTATTCAGAGAGTGGGCACCCTGCGGTGGTATTAAAGAAGGCTTCGTTTGGGAACACAGGCTGACGTGTTCCTCCTGAAATGTCAACAAGGTTACAGTATCCTTCTGGGCTTTTAGGAAGCTGGAGTGTAAAATCCACCTTGGAGAATAGAATCAGGTCTGCAGATGACCGGTGGCATATAGGTCATTCTGTAGGTGAAAAATTTCTGGACATTACACCGTGGGCGGTTCTGGTACTTTTTGGGTCGCAGCTACTGCCACTCCATCAGTGCGAGACCCTTACGAGAGATGAGCAAAATATCGAGCAAGCCAGAAATTTGTGCAAGCTTACGATTGCTGATCGGTAGCCGGTCACGCAGTGCCCATCGCCTCTCGTAACCCCCGTTTACTACGACGCTCAGCGCAAAACTCGCCCCGGGCTTCTCACATGCATGTTTTCGATCCTTTTACTTAAAAAATGAAAAAGTCGTGCAATGTACGCCCGACTTTACTGAAAGCAGCCATGAAACATGATTGCAGTAACCACATTTGACCACAGGTGGTCATTTTTACTTAATTCCCACAGATTGCACTTTTAAGGTGAAAGAGCCCTGAAACGGCTCATTCTGGAAGGTACTGAAACTGTCAAGAATAAAACTGCTGAGATTGCTTTATGTGAGAGAGTTAATGTAAAGAACTTCATGAATATGTATAGACCACAGAACTGTTCTAATTTAAGAAAAACGCCTTAATCTGTCTCATCTTTTGTACGTTTTTTTTTTCAATGCAACAAATTCCATTGTTTGGTTCTTTTCTAAACACAGAGTATTGATTTGTTTTTATTAAACAGAGAAAGAAGTGACGCCACCAACATCGGCGGTACTCTGAGGATGGCTGCAGAGTTAGCCAAAACCTGTCAGCTAAAAAAGGTAAAAACTAATCAGTACGCTTTAGAAAAGAACCAAAACAACAGAACTTCATTCGTCTCTTTTAAACGGAATTACGATTCGTTTTTGGAAAGATGTATTGGACAGATGAACAAACTTTAATGAAGTTGAACAGAATAGTTTATGTTCAGCAGGTTTTCAAATATTTTCTCGTCCACAGGTTCAAGTTCATATGAAGTCACGGGTCATTGCTCTTAAGGTTCAAGTCAAGTCCAAGTCGTGTGACACGAGAACACAGTTCTGGGTAATGACAGAGTGTTAGTCATTATTAAGGAGATACCATCATGAAGACCCCTCACAGGTGACCCTACAGGTCAGCTATCCTAAAACACATCTCCCTCTCTCAGCTCTCCTGGAGCTCTCAGGAGCCGTTTGGCCTCAATCTTCTCTGAAACCAAACTGCTTTGACCCACTTTTGCCTGCTCTAAAATAAGAACTACAGCTAAAAATGAGAGAGTTGTTCCAACTCCTCAGACGAGTTACTCCTGAAGCCTCGTGACAGCCCACAACAGACCGGCTTTATCAGAAAACGCTCAGGTCGAACGTCTGAAAACCAGAAATCTGATGAATGCTAAAAAATGTCATTTGATAAGCAAAACGTCAAGTTCTCAGGTTACAGAAGAACAAGGTGATGACTTTCACCTCAGTGTGACTTTGTGAAAGAGGTGAAGATGAGATGAGGTCGTGAGACATTAATCTGCTGAGAGGGGCGTTTCTCTGGACAGAGCAGCACTTCGTAAACACGCTGTCCTTGAATGCCTGCATGTCAATACAAAACCCACCAACAGGTTCAAAGCTTAAATCGAGATTTTCTCGTGGATCTAATCTGGTTGCTCACCATCTCCACTTGCCGTGGGTCCAGGTTGGTGGGCGCCGAGGCTGGAACATCAAACTGGATCTTCTTCCTCTCCTTGTGGTCCCCCTCGACCTCTGTCGGCATGGAGGGCTCCATGATTCTGGTCTCTGGGTGTCTGAGTCCAAGAGGAAGCCAAAGATCTTCTGTGGAAGAACCTCCCACTTCTGAAGTCTCCTCTCTCCTTCCTGTCTCACCTTTTGTCTCCCAAAACTCCCTCAGAAACCTGGGAGGACTTTTCTGTCCACCTGCTGTCAGCGTCTCCTCTCCAGGAGCTGCTGTTGTCCTCTGCTCCTCTGATTCAGCTTTCCCCTAAAAACCTGTGCAGCCGCAGCAGTGCATGTCCTCAGATCTGGCTGGGAGGCAGAGAGGTAGGAAGGTTGATGGAGGGGAGGGGCCAGCAGCTGAAAGTGGGTGGAGACATCATGAAAGGGGGAGGGGTCACATAAATTACAGGGAAGGGGGAGAAGCTTTTTCCACCTATCTGAACTGAGGCTGATTTGTAATCAGAAACACACACACACACATTATAATCTCATCACATCAGCTGAGCCTCTTTTGGCCTCTATTTGTGAATGAGAGATTTATGTTCATGGGGGAAGGGGGGGGGGGGGAGTGCAGAGACAGATAAACAAGAGGAGAACACACACTCACTGGCATTTCACTGGATTTATGGCTGTTAATGCGCGTGATGCTGCAATGACAATCAGTCAAATAGAGAGAAAAACGTAAAAATGAAGTCATCACTGCCAGAAAGGAACAAAGTTTGTCCAGCTTTGAAAGGGAAGAAAAAAACTTGTTGCAGAGAAGAAAAATAAAAGTGTGCCTGAGTGCTTCTTTCAGAAAAAGGAGCTGTTTTTAACCCACATGGCAGAGGGATTTGGACAGTGCAGGGCTGTGGATTTGGCCGGGGGACAGAGTTTAGTTGTGACTGGAACCAAGGAGCTTTAGGAATGGCAGAGGAGGGCTAGAGGGCCTTTGTGGGCAGGAGACGCGTCCATCCAAGGTCACCATGGTGCACCAGGACTGGATGCACTATCTCTAAAAACTAATCTGAGTATTTATCTCACTGGCTGGTGCATGTTTATCCACGGTTTTACGTGTCGGCCCAAACCTGCTAAAGATCTCATTTCTGTCACTGGTTTATCTAAAGCTTGTCAGATAAAACAACAGATTACCGGACACTTCAGAAGTAAGAAGATCTTTTTGGCCACTTTGCTGTGTGATTCGGCTCCAGCCATTGTGTAACTTGCAGTGTGATCAGCAGCAATTGTGCAAGTTTTCATAAGGAATGAGTAATAGGCTCTGTGTAAGAATCTGCAGCATTCCAGCTTTAATGAAACCACGGATTGAGTAATGTTTAAAACAATAGAGGAATGATTAGCTCAAGAATGTTTGCTATTTAAAAGGTTAGATCATCTGCACAAGACACGAGGAAGCCCAGAATCATCTTTTGAATAACGTTTTAAAAGATTTGGAGTTTTATTCACAGGTCAGATAGTTTTAAAGCTCTTTGTACCTAAATCAATCAGCTAGAACACAGAAATTGTCATGACTCCCAGTCTGAGGCCCTGTCCACACGTAGCTGGGGATCTGCCAAAACGTAGATATTTTACTACGTTTTGGCCTGTCATCCACACGAAAACGGAGTTTTTTCACACGAAAACGGATCTTTTTAAAAACTCCGGCCAAAGTGAAGATCTGCGTTTTCTCCGTTTTGGGTGTCTGCGTGTGGACAGACAAAACCGGAGTTTTAAGGTCCGCAACGTCACTTTCCGCGACAAAAAATGCTGACATCACGTGTGCGACCTGTGTTTACACTAGCCGACAGCATGGATGCCCTCAGAGCTGCGCTCGCTTTATCAATTGTCCAAGCGCTTTTTGCTTGTTTGTTTTTGCAAGCGGAATTACTGCTCCTTGCGGAAGACCACAGACGAAGGACGAGGTTAAGAATGGGAGAAGTACTGCCGCCTACAGGTCTGGCATGTCCTTAACAACGTATTTATCCGGGTACGTGTGGACAGAGTTTGTTTTTAAACGAGGTGGTGTGGATGCAAGTTTTTGGAGGGGCGGATATTCGTTTTTAAAAAAACGGCTACGTGTGGACTAGGCCTTACACCCTCCTCTGCCTCTGCTGCCTCCACAGCAACCTCAGCCTGCACCTCATCAACTTCATTCATCTCACCTGTTCCTGTCATCAGCTCATCCCACACACCTGCTCCCTCTGCTATTTAACTCCCAACCTGCTCTCCAACCTGTGCCAGATTATTGAACGCTCTTTGTCAGTAGATTTTCCAGCCTTACACCTTGCCTGATCACAGCCTGCACCTCATTTTCACGCCTGACCCCTGCCTAGGACTCTGCCTGCCATCTCGACCCTCGCCTGTCTTTGACCCCTTCTCTAGCCTCCATTTACCTGCTTCGCCTCATTTTGGTTTTTGACTCGCGCCTCCTCTCCGACTCTGTCTCCAGCCTTGCCCTCCTGGTAACGCCACATCCAATAAAGACTTTTTAAGGAGCTTTACTGTGTTTGGTGTCATCACGGGTCTTCCAAGTTCTGATCGTGACAGAAATCTGACTTTTTAAGAAGTTTTATGATGGCAAACCATCTGTTTTTGATTTACATCATGAATATATTTAAATAAAAGATAACTAAGTACCTCAAACGCCCTCTTTTGACTCACATAAGTTTTCTTTTGACTTTTTATTCACAAATAAGATTTGAAAAAACACTGTAAAAAAAGCTGTGAATTTAACAATGGTACACCATAAAATCATGACAGGAAAAACCCATCAACTATAAAACTATTAAGACTGTTTTTATGTGGAGTTGCTGTAAATACAATTGGTGAAAACAGTAATTTGTACATTTTCTTTTTGAAAAAATACATAATCTTGTTTAACAGAAAAAATCCTTAAAGATCAAGTCACCCCCTACCAGAGTAGTCCTCTACTCCCACTTCCTGTTTGAAAAATGCAAAAAATGCTGTTGCCTAACAGAACGAGAGGGAGGAGCAGCTAACAAACACACACACACAAGCTCACAATGACATTGTGACATCATATGGTACCAGCTAACGCCCTAGGGAGGAAGAGAGCGGGCAGCAGAGAGCGACAACGTCCTCTGCTGCCCGCGGATAAACGGAGTAGGAAGTGACACCACCATCAGCGTCAGCTCTGAAGATGTTTGCAGCCGCAAACGAAACCGTCAGCAAGGTAAAGAGAAACCGTATCTGTGTTTATAAAAGAACCAAAAATGGAATTAGAAGACAAACACGGCAAGAACGTACAAAAGATGTTTAAAGAAGAATACGGACAACAAGGAACAAAAGGACTTCCGCCATATGGAACGTTTACATAAAAAACGCGCACGTCTAAGGAACCACCATCGTTTCAATTTAAGATGCCGGGACGAAAACATCACACCAACAAGCCTACAGCTGAAAACACCAATCCGGACCAAGACAGCACAGAACATACTGGAAAGAACACAGAAAGCACTACTCAAAGAAAGGATAAGAAACAACCAAACAGAAGCAAGTGGATAATGAACTGGAAAGAAGGCACCTGGACTTAAAAAGGAATTACAAACATGATGAAAAAATGGAGGAACAAATTAGAGAACACACGATGGAACAACAGGAAAAATACTTTGTTAGGGATTTTATCAAAATGTTTTTCAATAACCCATTTCCTGTAGTCGAGGAGAAAAGGAGACAATGAGACAAGTCCACCAGTTATAACTGGCATATGTACGAGGCAAAATGCCCCGAGCATCTGGTCACAGAGTTTACTTAAACAAAAAAGAAGAGAGAGAGAGAGAGAGAGAGAGAGACTGTGTGTGTGTGTGTGTGTGTGTGTGTGTGTGTGTGTGTGTGTGTGTGTGTGTGTGTGTGTGTGTGTGTGTGTGTGTGTGTGTGTGTGTGTGTGTGTGTGTGTGTATGTGTGTGTGTGTGTGTTTGTGTGTGTGTGTGTGTGTGTGTGTGTGTGTGTGTGTGAGTGTGTGTGTGTGTTTGTGTGTGTGTGAGTGGCTTGTGTGGTGTGTCTGAATAAGTGAGCATGCAACGAGGCAAAGAGTAATACATATTACATTCACTTGATTGAATCAATGATCAAGAAATAATAGATGTAAAATTTCCATAACAGAGTTCATAAAAGTAAAAGAAAGACACATAAAGAAGTTAAACAAACTCATCAACAAGAAAAAGAGAAAAGAAATACAAGATAACACCACACAGAGCTCATGGGTATGTAACATTTCACAATACGAACTAACAGAAGCAGAAGAAAGCATATTTAAAAAAGGTTTCAACTTTGCAGTAACACCAAAGAAAATACAATATGAAGAATTCATTGTAGCAACAGAACTAGCATGTCAATGTCACGATGGTCGACTGGGTACGGGAGTTGAGCTTGGTAAAGATGTTTGATATCAGGATTATTCGGTAGAGAACTCTGATCAGGGGTTTCAATGAAACGATGACTGAGTGAAGAGCCGGTGCGGCGTCTTCCATATATAGGCTTGGGTGTGACTGGGAGAATGCCGGGAGTTCCCGCGAGGAGCATGCTGGGAAATGTGGTCCAAGATGGAGGCCGGTTAGCTGGGAGAGGCCGGTCTGGGGGCTTGGGTTCTGACAGGACCCCCCGGTCCAGGGACGGCTCCAGAAGTCCCAGGGCGACCTCGGCGGTCCCAGAAGTCAGAGACAAGGGCAGGGTCCAAGATGGAGCGGGCCGGCTCCCAGGAGCGTTCCTCAGGGCCGTAGTCCACCCAATCGACCAGATACTGCCAGCCCCGTCCCCTGCGGCGAGCGTCCAGGATGCGCCGGACGGTGTAGATGGGCTCACCGTCGAGGAAGCGGGCAGGCGGAGGCGCCGGAGCCGGAGGCGGAAGGAGGGAGGATTCCACGTAGGGCTTGAGCCGGGAGATATGGAAGGTGGGATGGATGCGGAGACTCGCAGGCAGCCGCAGCCGGTACGTGACCGGGTTGATGACCCTTTGCACGGGGTAAGGCCCAAGGAACCGGGGAGCGAGCTTCCTGGACCCGGCACGGACACGGAGGTCTGCCGTGGACACTCAGACCTTATCCCCTGGAGCATATGAGGGACCAGGACGGTGTCGGCGGAGGTGTTGGTGAGAGTAACGGGCGTTAGCTCGGGTTATGGAGGCCCGTGCCTTTATCCAGGCGTTACTGCAGCGCCTCACCAGGGATTGAGCGGCCGGCACCGCAACTTCGGGTTCCTGGTGGGCAAAGACCGGGGGCTGGTAGCCATAGCAGACTTCGAACGGGGACATCAGAGTGGCCGAGGAGGTGTGGAGATTGTGGGATAACTCAGCCCAGAGGAGGTACTTAGGCCACTGCGAGGGTTGGGCCGAGACAAAGCAGCGGAGGTACCGACCCAGTTGTTGGTTTGCCCGCTCCGTTTGGCCGTTGGTCTGCGGGTGATAGCCCAAAGATAGGCTGACTGATGCTCCCAACAGATGACAAAAAGCCCTCCAGAACCGGGCCGTGAACTGGGGACCACGGTCCGAGACCACGTCGACAGGAAATCCATGGAGACGCACCACATTCTCCAGGAACAACTCAGCTGTGCTTCGGGCCGAGGGGAGGCCCGGAAGGGCGATGAAGTGAGCAGCCTTAGAAAACCGGTCAGTGACCGTCATGATGGTATTAAGATCGTTGACTGGTGGGAGCCCTGTGACGAAGTCCAACCCCACATGGGACCAGGGGCGGCTGGGTACCGAAAGAGGTCTGAGGGTACCAACCGAGGCCTGGTTGGATGTCTTGGAGCGGGCGCAGACGTCACAGGCACTTGTATAGTCCTTTACATCTCTCTCCATACGTGGCCACCAGAGAGCTCGTTTGAGGAACCTAAGAGTCCGTGAGAAGCCCGCGTGGCCAGACAGGAGTGATGAGTGGGCCCAGGACAATGCCTCGCTGCGACAGGCCATGGGGACGTAGAGCCGACCCGCGGGGGTCTCTGGAGGCGCGGGATCGTCTCGGAGGGCGTTTTGGATAGCCTCCTCCAGTGGCCACCTCAGGTGGGCCCAGAAACGGTGCTCGGGGAGGATAGGTGCCGGCTCGGATGTGGGCGTTGGATGTGTGAACTGGCGGGAAAGGGCGTCCGCCTTCTGGTTCTTTGTCCCTGGGCGGTAGGCGAGATGGAATTCATAGGGCTCAAAGAAGAGGGCCCAGCGGGCCTGGCGAGGATTGAGCTGCTTGGCTGATCTGATGTGAGTCAGGTTCTGGTGGTCCGTCCAGATGGTGAATGGCTGTGTGGTGCCCAGAAGCCACTGCCTCCATTCCTCCAATGCCCACTTTATGGTCAGCAGCTCGCGATCCCCTACGCCGTACTTCTGCTGGGTGGTGGAAAACTTCCTGGAGAAGTAGGCGCAGGGATGAAGCCTGTCGTCGGGCCCGGCTTGGGACAAGATGGCACCGGCGCCAACATCCGAGGCGTCGACCTCGACCACAAAGGGGACTGCATGATCCGGATGGCGGAGGATAGGAGCCGACGTGAAACGGGCGACTAGGTATTGGAAGGCCCGAACGGCGTCTGGAGTCAGCCGGAACGGTTGGCTGGGAGGGCTTGGTCGGGTGAGAGAAGTGAGAGGTGCCACAATGGTGCTAAAGTCCTTAATAAAACGGCGGTAAAAGTTGCAGAAACCCAGAAAACTCTGCAGTTGTTTCAGGCTTGTCGGGAGGGGCCAGTCTATCACCGCCTGGACTTTCTGAGGGTCCATGGTTAGTCCTTTATCCGAAATCATGTAGCCCAGGAATGATACGGGCCGCTGGTGGAAGGAGCACTTCTCGGGCTTACAGAACAGGTTATTGTCCAGGAGCCGGGTTAGAACAGCGCGAACATGGTGGAGGTGTTCGGTCTCGGACTTGGAGTAGATCAGGATGTCATCCAGGTAGGCAAACACCCACCATCCCAACATGTCGCGGAGGACATCGTTTATGAGGCGTTGAAAAACGGCGGGGCTATTGCACAGCCCGAAGGGCATGACCTGGTACTCCCAGTGACCGGTGGGTGTGATGAAAGCGGTCTTCCACTCATCTCCAGCTTTAATACGAACCAGATTGTAGGCGCTCCGGAGGTCCAGCTTGGTGAAGATCCGCGCCTGGGAGATGGCGTCCAGGGCAGATGTGAGGAGCGGCAGAGGATGACGGTCTTTGACTGTGATTTTGTTCAGACCTCGGTAATCGATACAGGGGCGGAGATCACTCTCCTTTTTCCTGACAAAGAAGAAGCCTGCGGCACCCGGGGAGGAGGAAGGTCGAATGAAACCCTGCTGGAGGGCCTGGTCAATATATTCCTCCATGGCTCTGAACTCGGCGGGAGAGAGAGAAAAAAGGCGCCCCCGGGGTGGACTGGTTCCTGGTTGCAGCTTGATTTCCATGTCGTACGGGCGGTGAGGCGGCAGTGTGGTGGTGCGCCGCTTGTCGAACACCGCAGCCAGGTCCCGGTAGGGCAGTGGCAGATTGGGCGGTGTTTGGCCAGTGTCACCGTCCGGGTGATCTGGCATGGATGTAGGAGGAGAGAGGTGGGCCTGGCACTGGGTCCCCCATTCCAAAATGCGGCCCTGGGACCAGGAAATCCGGGGGTCGTGGAGACGGAGCCAGGGAAATCCCAGGATTAGAGGAGAGGAGGGAGCACACATGATCAGGAACTGGAGGGTCTCTCGGTGGCCTTGGACAATCATCTGGAGTGGCTGGGTTCGGTTTTGGATCGGATAGGGTTGGAGGGGCCTACCGTCCACCGAGGTCACAGGCACAACTCTCTCCAAGGGGGTCATGGGGATCCGTAGGCGCTTAGCCAGATCCATGTCCATAAAATTGTCAGCGGCCCCTGAGTCCAACAGTGCGTGCATCTGAAGTGAGGTCTCACCATGAAGGAGGGTAACATGAAGAAGGAGTCGATTTGAAGAGGCGGGGACTGAAGGTGACCCAGGCTGAGCGACCCCGATACTCAGTGGGTTCCTTCGTTTCCCAAACGTAATGGACAGTTCAGGCGTCTGTGGTGGGAGGAGCCAGAATAGGCACAGAGACCCTCGCGCCACCGTCGCTGTCTCTCCTCTGGAGGAAGGTGGCCTAATTGCATGGGCTCATCAGTAGAAGCGGGTCCGGGAGCAGGCGTGGGGGAACGAGGAAGAGGTTCAGGAGCCCTGGATGGGCGAGTGAAGGGCTTGGGCCGAACCAGAACCCGCTGATCCATGCGCAGCGCCAAATCGACCACTTCATCCAGAGTCTGGGGCAGTTCCTTTCCCGCCATCTCATCACGGATGTAGGTCGCCAGTCCCTCCAAGAAGACGGCTCGGAGGGCAGAGTCATCCCACCGCAGCTTGGCGGAGATGGTGCGGAACTCCGACGCATAAGCGCACACCGTGCGCTCCCGCTGGCGGAGCTTTAGGAGTTGTGTTTCTGCTCCCACTTCGCTGCTGGGTGGAACAAAAGTCTTTCTGAGGGCAGACACAAAAGCAGCATAGTCATTGCAAGCCGGTGATTTGGAATTAGAAAGCGCAGCGGCCCACTCAGCCGCGCATCCAGAGAGCAGGGAGGTGAGATGCGCCACCCGAGAGCGCGCAGTGGGGAAGCGCCCTGGCTGGCACGCAAACTGCATGTCGAGGGTGGCGAGCAGACCGTCTGGGCTCCCCGTCTCTCCGTTCCACCTCTCTGGGAGACTAAAGTGCGGCCCCTCTGTTGGTGGAGCGAGGGCTTGCTGCTGGAGAGCATGGAGGGCTGTGGATAATTGTAGGATGAGATCGGTCTGGGAGTTTTGTTTGGTGTGGAGCCAATCGATCAGGGCGTGGAGCTGAATGAGTTCATTTTCCATTTGCTCCGTCTTTCTTTTCATGCGCTCGAACTCTGCTGGATCTACGGACTCAGTCATCCTGTCACGATGGTCGACTGGGTACGGGAGTTGAGCTTGGTAAAGATGTTTGATATCAGGATTATTCGGTAGAGAACTCTGATCAGGGGTTTCAATGAAACGATGACTGAGTGAAGAGCCGGTGCGGCGTCTTCCATATATAGGCTTGGGTGTGACTGGGAGAATGCCGGGAGTTCCCGCGAGGAGCATGCTGGGAAATGTGGTCCAAGATGGAGGCCAGTTAGCTGGGAGAGGCCGGTCTGGGGGCTTGGGTTCTGACAGTCAACAGATCACAGATGAGTGAAAGAAAGCAGAACTCAGAAATAACGTAGTTGGGAAATTAAAGAACAGCCAAATTCAACACAGCAAAATTACAAAAGAACAATCAGCCATGACAGCTTTATCCAAAAATGAACAGATAATTATTCTACCGGCAGACAAAGGAAGAACCACAGTTATGGACAGAGAAAAATATAAACAACAGATTAAACAGATGTTAGAGGACAAAAATATATACGAAATACTTAAAAAAGCCCTAAGAGAAAACATTAAGAAAAACATGAAAAAATTGCTGAAGCCACTACAAGAAAAAGGCAAAATAACAGAAAAAATGTACAAACACTGGATTCCTACAGCAAACATAACACCAAGAATCAATGGAACTCCAAAAATACACAATCAAAACACCACTTAGACCAATAGTAGACAGCATAGGTACACCAACATACAACATGGCAAGAGATATCAGCAAAATCATCAGCCCGTTATTAGGAAACACAGATCAACACTGCAAAATAGCATAGAACTGGCAAAAGAACTAAAGGAGATTACAATAGAAGATAACGACATACTCATCTTACATGACGTCACATCCCTGTTCACAAACACACCAACCCAAAAAACCATAGACATAGTAGTTAACAGAATCAGACAAGACAAGACTTTACACAAAAGAACAAACCTCACAGCAGATGACATAGCACAACTGATAGGACTGCTAGCTAACTCCACTTACTTCACATATGACAACACAATATACAAACTACTGGAAGGCGTCGCCATGGGTAACCCGTTATCAGCCATCCTGTACGAGTTTTTCATGGAAGACCTAGAACAAAAAGCCATAGCCACTGCCCCCCCCCCCCCCCAACTGCAAAATAAAACTATGGAAATGCTACGTAGACGACATACTGGAAATCATACCAACAGGACAAACAGAAACACTAACACAACACTTAAATAACATTGACGACACAGGCAGCATAAAGTTCACATATGAGTCAGAAACAGAAGGCAGCATAGCTTTTATGGACATGAAAATAAGCAGGCAGACCGACGGGACCCTAAACATAAACACATACAGGAAACCAACACACACAGACCAATATCTATTATGGACATCGGAACACCCCACCATACACAAAATGTCAGTAATCAGAACATTATATCACCGAGCAAACATGGTAACAGAAGAAAAAGACCGTAAACAAGAGGACAAACACATACAACACGCTTTAAAGACCTGCAGATACCCGACATGGGCGATAAACAAAGGAAAACAACAGACAACAACAGAAAGAAAAGAACAACCAAAGCAAAGAACCAGAAACCCAGAAAGACAAGAACCAAAACCAGTGATAACCCTACCATACATCAGAGGCATAACAGAAAAAATAAGAGCAACAATGAAAAAACACAACATAAACACACCAACAAAACCATACACAACAGTTAGAAACAGACTAGTGCACCCAAAAGACAAGATACCAGCTGGACTTAAATGTGGAGTCGTTTACGAAATCCCATGCAAACTCTGCAATAAAACATACATAGGAGAATCCGGACGCCAACTCAACACACGAACAATAGAACGTAGAAAGGAGTGTGAGAAAGAAACAAGTGGAAGACACACAAGAGCAGCAAAAGAAGAAGCAGAAAGCACAATAAAGAAGTCAGCCGTAACAGATCACTGCACAAGAGAAAACCATGTAATGCACTGGGACGACACAAGGATCATAAACACCGAACAACAAAAATACAAAAGATGGATAAAAGAAGCTATAGAGATAAGGAGACGTGGATGTGGGACCATGAACAGGGACGATGGAGTTTACACGTTGGATCGTGCATGGGACTGCATCATCGGAGAGGGGAGAGCGGACAGCAGAGGGCGACAACGTCCTCTGCTGCCCGCGGATAAACAGAGTAGGAAGTGACGCCACCATCAGCGTCAGCTCTGAAGAAGTTTGCAGCCACAAACGAAACCGTCAGCAAGGTAAAGAGAAACCTTTCTGTGTTTAAAAAAGAACCAAAAATGGAATTAGAAGACAAACACAGCAAGAACGTACAAAAGATGTCCTAGGGTACCTCTTAGCCAATAGCGATGGCAGATTTTAATTCAAATACGGTGCAGAGTTTTTACCTGACAACTGCACAACACTGACAGTTTTAGGCAGAAAACTTTTATTTTAACTAAAATGCACTAAAGTGCAAAACCATTGACCACACGTGTCTGCAGCACGATTAGACACGCATTTATGTAGTTTATCAGAAAAAACAGGTGATTTGGGGTGACTTACTCTTTAAAGTTAATAACAGTAAAACACTGTGATTTTTACATTTATTTGTTGAAAAAGATACAGCTTTTACGTTGAAATTATGAAATCTGCATCGATTTCACATGAAAAACTCACCTCCTGCTGAAAAATCGCACAAGATTGATCACAAGACCTTGAGTAATCTGTAATAGAGCTGAGTGGACAGAAATGACAAAAGGGACAACACAATCTAAGAAATTCATTGATCGACTGAAAACAAACATGCTGTCAGAAGCACATGAGCAAAAACATTAGCTGTGTAGCGACAATTAAGGATAGAATTTTTTTTTTTTTTTTTTGGTATTTTGACCAGCAGGTTAAACATTTGTTAGAGGAAAATCAGCTCATTTTTCTCATTCATGCAATGAAATGATGGAAAAACTTCTAAGATGAAAAACATCCTGGATAAGTACAGGGACAAAATTATACTCTATTTCAAATTATAATTCTGTTTCATAATCATTCCTTTATTATTAGTTTGCATTAGAACAGAACTGCACACACAACATTGGTCCACCTGTAGGTGAGTGGTGATGGTGGGGGCCCTCCACTGTTTGGCACCCCCATATTTCGTGGCCAAGAGTATCCTCTCCATCCACCATCTTCACCTTACTAAGGTGACGGGGGCACTGGGGTGGGTCCTTCGCGCCCGGGGTTGTCTCAGTCTAGCCTGACCTGTATCAGTGGGGACAACAGTGTGCTGGACTGGGGGCTCCAGGCTTGGAGGCCACAAGCGGGTGGGGGCTGGTGCACTGTCATCCTCTGGGCTGGCAGACTGGTGCCTGTCCTTTGGTGGCTATCGGCTGCAGGGGCATGCGTAGCCCTGGACTCTGGAGCCGGTGGAACCTGGACTGTTGTGGGGCAGCCCTTCCATCACCACATGCACGATATTTAAAAACATAAAACAACAAGAAAACAACACTCGGTGACAAATCCACTTTTAGACGTCCACAAACATAATAATAATATAATAATAATACATTTCATTTGAGGGCATCTTTCTCAAACCCAAGGTCACCTTACAAAGATAAAAACATAAAACAACAAGAAAACAACACTTGGTGACAAATCCACTTTCAGACATCCACAAACATAATAAAAGCTGCAGCGCGACAGGAGGAACATCCATCCCTCTGGCTGTAGAGTACAACGTCTCTGGCACCCAGATCAACATCCTGTCTGCTTCTACTGCCCCGACAGGACAGGTTAAAAAAACATTATAATAGAACCCTTATGTAAAATAATACACAAAGAAAATCACCATTGGTGTTTTCTTCATGCATATTAAAGGGTTAAATAATCACAAGTAATATCTTATGAGCTTCTCCTACTTTTGAAAACAAACATTCCACGTAGTCCATGATCTTGAACGTTTTAGAGATTCTGTAGTGAATCAAATCACAAAGGAGGAAAAAACTTATGTCCTGCATTTTACTCAAATAGATTCTGTTTGTGACAAACTAAGCATCTTTTAGCCTTTTTGTCTTCATCTGAAATGTCGACATTCAAGCATTGTGTCAAACAGTGAAAACACATCAAATGCTGCAAACGAGACCATCCATCCCTCCATTCCTCCTGCATTTATCTGACTTTGTGGATTACAAGAGAGAGAAATTATCAGGTAGGCTCCCCAATCTCCTTCACTAACACGCCAGATCAGCCAGGCATCGTTAAATCCCCCGACTGTCAAATTAATACAATTACAACACAAGGTTGACACACTGAACGTGACAAATGGTTCTGATTAGGAACCGAATAGATTTTCCTCAGTGGATTAAAACAAATCAAAGAGCTCATCCTGACATTCGGGTTACGTTGTTATTGGCATCACTCATCTTACTGTTTGTGTCTGCATGTATTTTAACTAAATGCTTCATGACCCACTGGGCAGGTTTAAATACAACTCTCAAGAACAAAGCGTTTGAAAACCATGCTAAAAGATGAGAAGATGCTTTTTCATAACCAAAGTAGAGATGATTTATCCAAACCATCATGCACACGTCTTCATGAGAGCTAAATCAGACATATAGGACGATTTGGATGGAGAACAACTCCACCTTGGCTGATCTCACTTCTGTGGTTATTCACATCTGTGAGAGAGCATTACTGGGGTACTTTGTTTGGAGGTGCTGCGTAACCATGACAACCGTATCTACACAGCATTACTGGAGGTGTAAACCCACTGGTTAACAGATGTGGACCTCTGTAAAGTTGCCACAGCTGACACAAAGAACTAAAGGAAATAAACACTGCTGGTAATCTTAGAGGTACAGTTCTGGGGTGAATCTTTGGATAATTCTTTAATTTATCAAGAAATTCTGTCTAAAATGGTTGGAACTATAAACTAAAGTTCTGATAATAAAAACCAGACACTGAATTCAGAAAATGCATAAATTTTATAGAAAAGTTAGAATCTGCACCATTTAAAGAGGTGATGTTTAGCTTTTACTGGTAATCTCTGTAAACATCCAGGTACTGGCATCTTTTTTTATAAACCGTAAAAATTGGGTCTAAATACCTGGGAGTGAGCCTAAGCCTCTGGCCAGCTTCATTTTAGACACCATGTTTCTTTCTACAGGAGCCCGTGAGGATAAAATACATTAGCTGATTTGTAACAAACAGTTACAAAACTTGGCCTTTCATAAATGTTGTTCTACACATTTACCTCTTCACTCGTCGCCTGTGATGAAAGGGAGTCTGGTGTGCTTGTTTTGCTGGAGGTTGCACTCCCGGGGATTTTGGACCCTAACGGCCCTCTGTTGATAAGGTCTTACTCAAACTCAAAAATGCAGCTTGCTTGCAATGATTTAGGTATCCACCGCCCCCTATCGCCAAAAAATAAATACACCATCACTTTAAAAACAAAGAGAAAACAGTCAAACTAATAACTAACAAATAGGTACATTTGGATCAGTAGATGCTAAATAGACCTAAGACAGCAACTGTGCAAATGTGCATCATTGCCACACTTCAAATAATAAGTAAACGCACAAGGTAATTGTGTGCTAGAGCTACTAATGCATGCAAAACAAAACATACACTTAAATGTAAGTTACTATAAATAATGACAAACTAGTACAACTTACTTTAAACAGTGCTCACAGTTTACTACTGCTCAAGTATTTACAACTCAGAAAAAGTAGTTGTGTAAACAAATATCTAAGTACTTTGTAACTTGTCTTGAAGTAACTTGTAATTAGGTTCTTTTTTTCTTTGTAAGTACTAGTATCTCCAACACACACTTACCTAGTGGGTACTTATAATTTATAGTGCAGTCGGGTTGCATGCTTTTTTTCATGTAAGCTGAACTAATCAGGTTTTACAGTGCACCAAACATTTTTATTTATTCTTGTGTAAACGTCCTTATATAAACTGTTTTTCTGCTCTTTCCTTAAAGAGCACCTCTGATCATATGGTACATGTTCTCATGATGCATTGTGGGTAGCATGTGACATCAGCAAATGCTGGTCAATAACACCATCATTTCTCATGATGGTTTTAGCTTGAAACCGTGTCATCACAGAATTCAGTGATGACTTTTCAGCAACACCGAGTCTGCGTAAACCTCTGAGTTTGTTTATTTGTGTCTCTGATGAAGTCAGATGTGTTATTTACAGAGTGAGAGGATAATCCCACCTCTACGCTTACTCAGCTCATCTGTGTTTACACCTTTTGTTGCAGGTCTGACATTAAAGAGGTGCTTTGGCAGAGGCAAAGGAAAAACCCACTGAAGATAGATCACACGTGCAATCTTAGAATAGCGTCCCGATCGTCACTCCGACAGCAAGCAGAGACAAGGTGTACCAAATGTTTGACCTGTGTTTCTGTACAGTCACACACAGACACCCCGAGTCAGCTCCAGAGACAGACCGGAAAGAAAAGTGTAATTCCAGCTTCTTCTGGTAACGGTGGCTTGGTTCGTGTAAAGGCCAGAGAGGTTCCTATGGATACCCTGCAGATGAAGTCTGAGCAGCAGATAAATCCAGAAGCATTCTGAATGTGAACTTTAAACATTTTCATGTCACTTTTCTTGTCAGCGCTGTAATGATGCAGGTGCGTCTTGCAGAGGAGTTTCATTTGTTTCCAGAGCTGCGCTGCTCTGGGTGGCTGCATGTTGGAGTAGCTCTGTTGACTTTATGTAAGTTTTGCCTTTTCTTGGACATTTTTTCTTCTAGTTTCTCAAGAAAAACTGTATTTTTTGGACACTTTACTTTTCTGCTTCTGGTGCTGTGAAGCTTGGAGGATTTTTACTGCTATTTTTTAGCTTTTTTCACTTTTTGAGCATTTGTTATGATGCGTAACCATGGCAACAAGCTGGTTTACAATCGGGAGCAGCTGATTAACATTGGAAAGGCTGAAATAATACCTCAACTGAAGCCACAAATCCCAAATGAGCTAAAACGCAAGAAGCATGGGTGCAGAGCGGGAGCAAAACGGAGACGGAGAAAGTGGAAATTCAAACCATCTCTTCCATCGATCATAATGGGCAATGAGAGATCACTGGCCAACAAGATGGAGGAACTCCAAGTCCTTTCAAGGACTCAGCCAGAGTTTCGGCAGTTTCGGAACCGCTGGAGGAGATAATGCAAAGAAGGATTCTCCAGAGAATCAAGAAAATGATGGACAACCCTGAGCATTCTCTTCACAAGACTGTCCGACAACGGAAGAGTGTCTTCAGTCAGAGGCTTCTTCAGTTTGGCTGCAACACTGACCGCTACTGGAGATCCTATGCCAACAGCCATTGTAATATACAACAACTCTTTGATGACTTGATTATTATTATTATTATTATTCTGAGCTACTACAGCAATCAATTTCCCTCTGGGATTAATAAAGTATTTTTGAATTGAATTGAATTCACCAACAAATGTTGATAAATGTGGATCAGAAAGACTTTGTGTTGGCGTTATCAGGTGGTAAATCTGTTTATGAGCACCTGACACACTCATACACCTCCAACACAACAACACCCAACCAACAGGTGAAGCACCCCAGTCAGACACACCTGGCAGAAGCGCACATCCAGCAGCTGCAACAGGACCCTTCCTGCTTATTTATTGGTACATTACCGCCATCTGCTGGTCAGCCTTTGGCAATACAAGGCATCCTGATGTGACTGTTCCGGTGTTCTGTCGAAGCAGCATGCCTTGTCAGATTGGCATGCACATATCACAGCACATGCCACTCTAACAGGCCATGTACGTCAGACTGACATTGTTGTAATCCTACCCTGCACCCTAAACTCTTACCCTAACCCCAGTGACGTCATACACAGCTGATTTAAAAGCGTTCGTGTTCTGGTGTTGGTCCAATTTAACACCAAGAATAATTAATTTAACACTAAAAAGTGTTGCATAGTTGCTATGTAACACTGACATGAGAGGTAAAACTGAGTGTTAAAAAAGGAGTGTTTCCTAATCAACTCTGTGTCACTTTGGACAAAATAACTCCTGAAAATCAAACTCTGAACTCCCACAGCAGCTAAAACACCTGGATCTGGTTTTTCAAAAGGCTTAATCTGGATAAAATAGAATCGGATTTAGTAATCCTTCATTTATTTATTTTTGCGATCCATGATGACACAATCCAGCTGACTTTTGAGACAGTGTTGGAGGATCAATCTGATCCGGATAGGAAACCAAATCTGGATAGCCAGTGCTCAAACAGGATAGGAAATCACAACTATAGACAGATGAAAAAAGCAACAAGTAGAATAGCCAGTGTGAGTTTATTTTTATTTGAAATGAAAACATACACATAAAAAAAAACTAAAAGCCCCCCCCCCCCCTCCTCTTCCAGCAGTCCGCTCATCTGAGACCTACAACACAAACACTGTACATTGAGGATATTTCTAACAAGTTTCAAATATAGATGTGTTGAATAAAAAGTACTTAATATCAAATACTTCACAATAATTTCAGTCTTCATCTGATGTGGAGAGACCAGCTCGTCTGAGCGTAGCCTTTATGTTTATGTTTATGTATTTAGCAGACGCTTTTGTCCAAAGCGACTAACAAGTGATAATTGGCATGTTGCCCTTGAGGCTAACAACAACAATAACAACAACAACTTGACATCAATCATGGAGAGGAGGGAACAAGGAGTGGACAGTAGAGAGGGGCGATGGGTGCAGGGAGGGTGCTAGTTAAGAAGATGCTCTCTGAAGAGCAGGGTCTTCAGGAGTTTCTTGAAAATTAAAAAGGAAGCTGCTGTTCTGGTAATGCTTGGAAGGTCATTCCACGTTTGTGGAACGATGCATGAGAAGAGTCTGGATGGTACTGAGCGTGGTGTAGGCACTGCTAGCCGACGATCCTGTGATGACCGGAGCGGCCGGGCCGAGACGTAAGCCATTGCAAGAGGATTCAGGTAGATGGGAGCCGTACCATCTCGGACTTTGTATGCTAGTGTTAGCAATTTGAATTTGATGTGTGCTGCTAGCGGTAGCAGCACCTCCTTTAGGAGGCGGATCTCAAGTCTGGCCTTGGTTGGCATTTAATTTTTTGGTTACTCTGAAATAATTGCATGCATCACTAATAAACAAGGGCGTCAGTTTGTTTTCAGAATTGCTGGGGACAATAACCATACACTTGAGTGGGGTTTAAAAATTGCTGGGGACAATAAAGTAGGCTAGCACAGGGGTCGAAGGCTCTGGAGCCGCATGCGGCTCTTCCATCCATCTGATGCGGCTCTCTGTGCTTGTAAAATAATGAATGGATATTTAAATAAAAAGCTTTATATTTTACTGCATTAATTTTACATCTGTATGCCAATTCTAAATGTAAAGATTGTCTGCGTAAACCTGAACAGGTCCAACCCGGTCTTACTGTGAGACGGGTTGACGCGTCACGCTTGTGCGTAATCCTATCTGCGCTTCCTGAGCTGGAGGATGTCAGATTCTGGGATTCTCCTCAGACAGGTTCCTGGATGCGTCGCCACATTGGAGACAGGAACAAGCGCTATTCAGCCAAAGTTTCATAATCAGGTGTGGCAGTGTGAGTGTCCTGTCACAGTGTCCCGATAGATAATGCGCCCTGGCTACTTGGCCAAGGGGATGTCTCTTTGGCTGACTGGTTAGAGCGTATGACTCTCACCCGGGAGTCTGGGGATCGAATCCCGCCCGGGTCCTCGTTTCTCCACCTTGCCACATATTGACGGATAAACTCAAGGATGTTGGTTGTTTTGAAAGAATTACCCCGACGCACACTGATGCGCATGGATGAGCTGACATTTTAATCGTTAACGCACATCGCGGAGGTAACTTGATTCCCATCAGAACATCAGAGCTTTATACTGGACACTGTTTTCAGCGCGGCTCGGAGCGCCCACGGTGGGCAGTGGGCTGAAGATCTGAGGGGTTCGCAGCGCAGTGCAGAACCACGGTGCATGCAATGATTTCCTCCCACTGAAGCGGTCTGGAAACCCGGTCTCTCTGAGGGATGTGTCACTTGGAAAAATGTTCTTTTTATGAAATTATGAATTTTTGGCTGAACAGCGCTTGTTCCCGTCTCTAATATGGAGACGCATGACGCATCCAGTCTGAGGCAGAATCGCCTCTTCAGCTCAGAAAGCTCCTGTAGAGACATTTGATTACGCACAAAGTTCATGTGGAGCAGAAGCGGTCGGACCACGGCAGGTGAAACGTTCCTAGTCTACATGAAGTGTAACATTAATATGTTACTGGACACACTGGTCTGGTTGGTTAGACCAGTGTTTGAAGCGGAAAAAACACACACACACACACACACACACACACGCACACACACACACACACACACCAATTAAAATAATGCTGATAGCGTGGACTAGAAGACAGGTGATGGTTTACGTATTTAAATGATGATCAGGCTGCTGTAAAATGTAATCTCCATCCACATCCAGACACAATTATCCTCTATTCTTTCTGTTTGCTCTGCTCTTGTCTGGGCTGACGTCGCTGATGGCGCGCGACGCGCCTAACTAGCGGCTGATGCACATTTTACGCATTTGGAGAGATGGGCGGGATGCTTTGTTTTACTGGAAGATGGTCCACTTAACGCACGGGTGTAGACTACATATTAATGAAAAATGAATGAAAATTAAACTGGGAGTTTTTACTTCATAATTTAGAAATAAAAATGACGGGGCAACACGTTTATGACGTCTTTTTAAACTAAATTTTCCAGCGCGACCTGCCTGCTTCACTAAGGCACTGCTTATTAAGGTCTGTCCAGAATTACCGTGGCCCACCCAAAAATGAAAACCTGGCGCCGCGCCTGTTATAAACCTCTGCAAATTGTTGTTCTTCACGTTATCAAACTCAGACTTTGTACAGCTAATGTCAAGATGTAAAATTATGAATTCAGTCGAGCTCTTCCGTCCCTCCCTCTCCTGGAAACCCGACATCGGTTGTCAGAAGTGGAGGTGAAGAAGGAGGTGAGGCAAACAGAGTGAGTGCGACATAAAGAAACCACACTGGTGTGGAGGTGAGCAAAACAGAAGGAAAAGTGTGGGTGTTGAATCCCCCACGGGTGCGACGCCCATGCGAGCGACCGGTACCGGCTGCTGTCACCTGGTTGTGAGCAGCTCTCTGCTGTCTGAGGGTAGGCCCTGCCCACAACGCTGCGGCCGCTGTGGCTCCCAGTGTTTTCTTTACTGTGGGAAACGGGTAATAATGGCCCTTTGATGGGAACAGGTTGCCGACCCCTGGTATAAGATCTGAGCTGGTAAAACAAAAATCCTCATCAGCAGGATTTTTTTTAAAGTGGGGGGGACACAGCTGCCACTCACAAATTTTGCCGGGGACATGTCCCCCGCGTCGCCGGTTAAAATGACGCCTATGCTAATAAATATTCTAAAAACAATATTTTCCATTTTGATGAATATATATATATATATATATATATATATATATATATATATATATATATATATATATATATATATATATATATATATACACACACACACACACACATATATATATATATATATATATATACATATATATATATATATATACGTATATGTATATATATATGTATATATACATATATATATACATATATATATAATTAATCAATTAGTGACAGAATAGAATTTATTGTTTTTGGTCAGTTTTGACAGCTGTTTGGGGATTATTTTATCAGGACAAACTCTTTCTACTTTGCTGTAGGCCTATACTGAAAGGCTGAATACGTTAAAGCCTACCTAATCCCTGTAGCCTGACGGAAGAACTAATAGAATTAAAACCTAATAAATACATAAATTAATAGGATATCTTGTAAGATACTGCATGATCCAAATATAGAATTATTTGATACATTTTCTAATTTAAATATTTTCATTACATTTTAGGCATGAAATCCACGCTAAGTCGTTTGATAGCTGAATCGAACTCTAATGTGTGTAAAATTGACCCTGAATATTTAACAGTACACAGCAAATAAAACATGCTTAAAACTGTCAGAGCTGATTTCAACACTTTTAAAGTGTCTACATGGGTCCACAGCAGTAAGGGTTAGTGTAACTCTTTTTGGAGAGTTGGTGCTTTAACTCTGATTTAGTGTTAAATTATCAACTCTTGTGGAGTTGATGCTCTGAGTTACTATTAAAACTCTTAACACCGGTGTTGGATTGTAAATGTGACAGTTACTGATGACCACCAGCAGATGGCAGACTCTTGTCAGATTTTACTTTAAAAACATCACAGTGACAGAAGCAAACTTTACTTTCCTCACCGTCAAGTGATGATGAACAAATGTCTGTCCGTCTGTCTGTCTGCTCGTATGATGCAACAGACATATGGAGCAGAAGATGAAGCAGGTGGAGGACATGGTGAAAGCAGACATTGAGGAGGACATGGCAGTAGGGCAATGATTTAATTAGCACCCTCTACCCCCTCCAGCCCTTCACTCATAGCATCAATAATGCATGGCCCCTTGTTTCCACTGCCATAATTAATCCTCTCTTACTATAATTAAAAGCCAAAAATCCCACAAGATGGCAGAGCTTGGCCAGGCGAGGGCTCGGGTTGGCACGGGAACTGATGAAACACTCACCCTGTGGACAGAATGACAGCTGACTGAGAGATCAACAGTCAGCCCGACTCAGACTGGGAGAACGCGGCTGAAGCACAACTAAACATTACAAACATCAAATTAAACCAAACATTCTAAGACATTAAACTTAAACTGGCATGTTTGTGTGAAAAGGAGCAGCCAGCACACATACCAGCCTCCTAACAAGACACACACACACACACACACACTAAGCATCCAATTCCCAGATGAGGTCTGCTGCCGACAAACCAGACGTGAGAAAGAGGCGGAGCTTTCTGATGCTGCAATTAGGACCACACTGTCTGGGCAAGAAGACCAGAATGAATATTTCAGTCCTGAGATGTCCTCGGGTGCCTGTGGTAGGGGGCCTGGCACACCTACAGGCACACACACACACACACACACACACACACTAAGTGTCAAGTTTTGCCTTAATGTGTGTGGAATCTCCACTTCAAAGGGAAGGAAGGGTCTTTAAACCACTGAGCTTTACTCAAGGACCACACCGTTTTCTCCTTTTAGTCTTCGATTTATGTTGTTGTCTCGTAGAAGGCTTTAGGATGTGGATGGTCTCAGACAGGTAGAAACCTTGAAACACTTCAAACAAAGAATATAAATACAAACACACACAAACACACAATCAGACCGTAGTAAATAGGCTCATTCTACTAAATAATATAAATCAATTTTACTCAGTTGACAATTAAACGACTCAAATCACAAAAATACTTCACTGAGATCAAAAGAAATGGTGCATTTTACAATCTATGTCAGAGAAATACGTTTCTTGATTCAACTACTTTACTGTCTCACTAACCAAACAGAACTGAATAAATATAATAATTTTCTCATTTATGCAGTGCAAATATAAATATGTTATGTGTTAGCTTTTAATTTATCAATGCTTGATTTCAAACTTAACTCAATTTAACATCTTACAAAAAATAGAAATGACAAAGTCTCAAAGCTACCAACAAGAGGCCTAAAGGTAAAATGCTTCATAAATCAGACTTTAGATGTCAAACTAACGCCGCGTCAGCATGCTTGCAGACCGCCGGCTAATCCACGGCCAACCAGAAGAACAACTCCAGCATTAAAGTCTCCACCGGCTGCCTTCCTGCACACAGGCTTACCACATAAGCAGAATAGTGCTTCACACAGACACATGTTTGTTCCTGGCCTACTAATGCTAAGTGTTGGTTGGTGTATCGCTTTTTATAGTCCCGATGGAAACACCGCCACACACAGTTCCGCCATACTTGTTACTAACTTATTTAAATTTTGGCAAATCATAAACATTTCTTTTCTTTCCTCTTTTTATTTCACTTTAAATGGTACAATTAAAACATATTTTCCTTCTTTGTTTTCTACAAAACACTAAGAGAAACAAGGGCTGCCAAAACTGCTCGCCTCTCGATTGCAAACACCACAATCATCACATCAGCATCAGTGTCCATGCTTCTGCTCACAGAGGTTTAGAGGATGAATCTGAGGATGGAGCCTGGGATGTTTCTTTTTGGGTAGAAATGGGTGGAGCACACACACACACACACACACACACGCACGCACGCACGCACGCACACACACACACACACACACACACACACACACACAGGTTTGGACCCGTGCCAGAAAGTAGCCCCATTGGAGCAGCAAAGGTCGCTCCTCAGCCATGGTTTCTCCTCCTTGATCAGTTTTTCAGCCGGCTCTCTCAGAACCTCACCAGACTTGGAGCGCTCCCTCTGGCGGAGCAGCGCCCTCCTTCTGCCCCTACGTCCTCGGTCCCATCTCCACTTGATTTATTGCCCTAAAATACCACTGCACTAATTAGTCAAGTAATTAATTAATAGGCATTTGCATTTGTGCATGTGCAATTAGAGGGCTGGAGAGAGGGGAGTGCAGATGGGGTCCAGGATTCTGGTGTGTGCGTGTGTGTGTGCGTGTGTGTGTGTGTGTGTGTGTGTGTGTGTGTGTGTGTGTGTGCGTGCGTGCGTGCGTGCGTGCGTGCGTGCGTGCGTGCGTGCGTGTGTGTGTGTGTGTGTGTGTGTCAGGCAGAAGTTTACACCTCTTACAGAAAGACAAGTGAAGAGCAGGTCATCACCTCATGTGTCTGACAGTGGGGGGGGGGGGGGGGGGCGTGGCTTGATGACTTTGAAGGAGGTGTCATTTTACCAGAGAGGAAGAGGAGAGATGGCGATGTGAGAGGTCTTAAAGGGAAAGAGGGTGGAGTGTGTGAAGCACAGCAGGTGGTCCTGGCTCAGACTGATCCAGCTACTTAAGACACATAAATCCATGAAGTCCTTCTGATTGTTGGCATTTAGCATTTATTTTAGCAGGTTGAGCCGATGGTGGCAGAGGATCAGATGCATTTTTCTCTGGAACACAGCTTTCTCCTCCTCCTTACGGAGCAGCTGAGACAGGGTGCCCACGATGATGGATGAAAAGCAGGGTGAACATTCAGCGCCACCTTAAAAGGATCAGCTGCGTCTTCAGTGGAGGACCACAAACGACTGTGACTTCTGCCGGATTTTAAAATGCTGGACATGAGCTACTGAGGGTGTCATACAGAATCAGATCTGACGTTGGGCCAGTTTTGTGAACATGGCCTATACTTTGATTGATTAGAGATTTAAAAAATGAGAATTCTGAGTTTCAGCGACACTCTGGTGAGGAAAGAGAAGATAAAGAGGAAAATGAATGAGGTTTGTGGCTGAAGACATTAAAAGTTACATAAACACTGGAGTTTACTCACAGCACACAGAGAAGGGACGGAGACATAACCTCAATCTCACACAAAAAACACCTAAAACTGCAATTCTCTGAATCATTCGAGTCCCAGGGCGTCGCTGTTATTTAGCAGGAAGTTTGAATCTGTTCAAAAGGTGAAAAATCACCGTTGCACTGCCATCTGCCACAGGATTCTGGAAGGCCCGGCCATCTACTTTCTGATGAATGTGGGATGACTTCGAGAGGAGAGAGAGTACCGCCTCTAAACCTGAGACACCAAAGGAGGATCTGGCAATCCAGGAGTGAGACGGATGCATCTGAACTGTCAGAGAATGAACCCTTTAGCATCCACATCAGGAGAGAAAGGTCGTTTTCTTTTCATTCATGCCGTTTTTCTTCATCTGAGGCAAAAATTGTAGCAATTCAATCTCTGTTAATGGTATTGTAGGTTTAACATTATTAACAAAGCGATAATCCCTATAATTTGTGCAATATTTGTATTTTATTTCATTATTTTTGTAGCTCATACTGAAGACTGCTGGAACTAGACTTAAACGCCTACTCTTTATGGGTGTAGTTCAGGTCTGCTGAAGTCAAAATGTATTTAGCACATAGTTTAGAAATGAAATATGTATGTTTTATAAATTAAATGTATGTTTTTTAGATAAATTACGTGACTTTAATTTGTATTTTTGTGTGTACAACACCATTTCTGGATTTCTTTCATCAGCAGATGTGAAACGAACCCTAATGGTCACTAAACCTGATTTACCAGAAATTAAAAGATTTAAAAAAAAAAACATTAGAAAGTAAATCTTGATACAGCCTCTCTGTTAAAATTATAGGGTTGGATTAGATTAAATTAAATGATGTCATATTTTCATGGCATTTGCACTTTCATTGAATTACAAATGATAAATGAGCAGAAAGAAACATTACCACGTTTTTATCATGCCTAGCCAAAGAGGGGTGCAGCTCAATTCTGGGGTATCTATTGGCCCCTCCCCTTATGGTGCCTGTGACTCTCATGCTGACAAAGCCACACCGTGGTCTGGGGTAGTGCCAGGTATTCATCCCCTGACCCCACAGGGGAGGAAGCACATTAGTGGATATGCAGCTGCCACGCCGCTGGTGACCCCTCAGGTGACCTCACCACCGTCCCTCTGAAGCTGATGATCCAGATCCAAGGACACGATGAGCTTCTATCAGCTCTTTCTCCTCCTCCAGGTCCCTGTCCGCCCCAGCTCCATGTCTCTCCTTGTGCCAACTTGGACTCTGCGGTCACCGGGCTCATTTCTCCCACATTAGCTTCAATAATGCCTCCTAAATAGAGCAGTCTCCGAGCTGCTGGTGGCACAATGCAGCGACTCGGGACAAACTGAGCACCAGGATGGAGAGGAATTCTAGCATCTCCACGGCTCATGTGCCAACATGCCTCCTCCTTAATCCCGGGCATCTCTGCCAGCTCCATCAATTCCCCCGTCACCCACCTCCCCTCCTCTTCCTCCTCATTTCTCATCCATCCCTGGTGGACCTGCGCACCTGGGTCCCGGGCTGGCCCCCTGCAGGCGCTGCGCTCTCCCTCTCAGACATAAACATTTAAACTTCACACACAAACATTCATCTATACGTAATATTATGTGGGATTGTTTAGAGACAATTGGGTCAGCTGCTGTGACTCTGAACCAATCAGAACTGATTTTGGGCTCCTCTGAATACATGGAGGCATAATTTGATCCAGTTAGGTAAATAAATAAACAATATGCCTTCTGTTGCAGCTAGGGCCTTAATGCACTTAATGCGCCCCCCCCCCCCCTCCCCCACTCAGACATGAAAGCTGCATGGCGGGGGTGGGGGTGGGGGGGTGCATTTGTTTCTTAATATCTTTTGAAAACTTGAGCAGGAGCATGATTGATGCCATGTTTAGGTGATTTTAGCGCCTGCTTTATTTGAGGTCAAACGTTATTGTCACTAACCATATTTCACATGGAGTTGTTCATATTTGCGTCCTTTAGTGGAATGTGGCGTCTGCGGCTTCCCGCTCATTTATTGGCTAATGGAGTCTGGGTTTGGCAGGTGAACTCAGAGATTTGGATTTAAAAAGTGGCCTACATGTCTGGAGGTCAACAGTGATGAGTTTTGTTGTTCCTCCATCTTATTTTTCTCTCTTCTGTTTTTCCTTCTTTTTCAGGCTGTGTGAGCGCTACCGCGGTGACAGATGGCGGAGCCCTCCTCCTCCTCCTCCACCTCTCTCTCTCTCTCTCTCTCTCTCTCTCTCTCTCTCTCTCTCTCTCTCTCTCTCTCTCTCTCTCTCTCTCTCTCTCTCTCTCTCTCTCTCTCTCTCCCCCGGGAGGCCAAACCTCTCCGAATGCGGGCGCATGTCAATCACCGGGCTCTCATGTGATGGCTCTTGCCGGTGACGTGCAGCCATATGGGCGCTGGCATCACAGCCTAAGCTGGTATGTAACCCCGTCCCCGGTATAGCTCACGAGGTGACACGCGCGCGCGCACTTACACACACACACACACAAGTTCCCTCACGCATAAACACGAGACGCGCCAGGACGCCAGCTCCGGTTATTCGCTCCCCGGCACTGAACGGACTCAGCAGCACCGGCGAACGACAGTCGAGCGCGCTTCCTGCACCTGATAGAGAGCGCGCGTGCGTCTATGAAGATGATTTGAGAGTGAAGGTTTTATTTTTTCTTTCTTTTTTTTCTTTTTGTGCCTCCGAACCTGTGAGGAGCGCGCGTGAAGGTAAGTTGGAACAGTTGCGGTAACCAAATTAACCGATTTCCATTTTTAGCAGCCTGACTGTGTTATACGTTCGTGTTTGGGAGATTTAAATCGTCTGTTTGTAGAAAACTGTGGCGCAGTTATCATGTTATGTTAACGAAGCAGCTTTTTAGGGGACAAATAGCAAACCAGCAGCGTTAACGAGCGTCATGGGTGTCCGTCCATTGGGTTTAATTGCTCCCCATAGTTCCTTCAAACGCTCGACCTTCAACTTCTCACCCGGATTTTTTATGGCCAGATGACTCAAACCTAAAGTGCCGATTTGGTGCCTTTTGGATCTTACGGAGAGCAGATCATGACGATAGATCTGGACGCTGATTGGAAATTCCTGCTCTGCGCTTGGACCAACAAACAAAAGACTGATACCCAGAGGAGAATTTGCGGGGAAGATGTTTCGATCCGCTCCACGTCTCCATCCAAGGACGCGTCCTCGAGTTCAGGCTGGAGATTTATGGGTGATTTTTGTCGAAGAGTCGCGCGTTCAGGCTCGTGCGCAAGTGAAACGTGCCACGGTTGTCCGTGACAGCCCGCAGCGTGATTTATTTCACGCATTTCCAACCAGAGCTATACAAGTGAATTCCATTTAAACCATTTAAAAGTGCGTGGGAATCACGCGCTCGTGCATACAGAATTACGTGTGAAATCCATTTCGTGTAAGCTGCACGGTCTGTTAATTGAACCGTTTTTGTTCCGTCTAATTGCGTAAACCTCCCGGTTCTGAGATGTAAAAACGGAATTTCGCCCCCAGCACACACCCCGAGGTAATTAACCAGCCATCAGCCTACCTGAGTCTTTATGCTGCTGCTCTGGAATATGAGGAAGTCTTCCCGGTCCTCCTGGTGGGACAACATCTGCTGATATAGCATCGGATTATTAGTTACAATTTATTATTGTTTCTTTTATTGTTTTAATGTTTTATGTTTTAATTAAGCGACAAATAGCCTACAATGAAAATGATCTTTAAAATGTACACATGTTTTGACAAGTGACTGTTGGTTAAAAAAATCATTGTTCTCCTACTTACACGGACACCCCCCCCCCCCCACCACCACCACCCACCCCCAGGAGGTGCACCGCGCGGATGAACAGTGTTGGAATCCAGCCAAGAATACATGGGCGTCAGGAGTAGTGAAAGTGGGGGCCCCCATGGGACCTGTAATGTGGCCCCTGCCGCTGGGAGAGGGCGCGACAGGGCACCGGGCTGGCAGCAGGGAATTAACTGAGTATCCGTCTAACCGGGAACAGGCGGGAAGCTTTCAGCGCATTTTATTTGATTATTATTATTATTATTATTATTATTATTTATTTATTTATTTATTTATTTATTTATTTTTCCGCAATTTTTACGTCATTTGATGAAAATATTAAAACAAAAATTATATTTATCTAATTGAATAAAATAACTTGATATAGCGGTTAGACTTTCCAGTCAAGCGGCTCCGTTTTCCTCCCTTTTTTTGAGGGCTGACCTTGGATTTTTCTCCCCGCAGATTCACAATGTTGACGAGGCTTTTCAGTGACCCTTCGCTGCTTCCAGAGGTCCAGAAATACTCCTCCTGGGCGGAAGACAGCGATGGAGAGGATAACAAAATAAAAGATGAGGACGCGGACACGCAGGAGGACATGGACGACTCGGATCTGAGAGGAGGCAGCCGGACGCACTCCGAGCACGCTGGCGAAGACGACGAGGACGACGATGTGGAAGAAGAGGACGACGGGGAGGACACAGGGGGCGAGAGACCCAAGAAGAGGGGCCCCAAGAAGCGCAAAATGACCCAGGCCCGGATCGAGCGCTCCAGGATGCGGCGGATAAAGGCCAACGCACGAGAGAGGACCCGTATGCACGACCTGAACTCTGCGCTTGACAATCTGCGTAAAGTGGTGCCCTGCTACTCCAAAACGCAAAAACTGTCCAAAATTGAGACTCTGCGGCTGGCTAAGAATTATATCTGGGCCCTGTCGGAGATCCTGCGTTCCGGGAAGAGGCCCGACCTGGTGTCCTACGTCCAGACTCTGTGTAAGGGACTGTCCCAGCCCACCACCAACCTGGTGGCGGGATGTCTGCAGCTCAACTCCCGCAACTTCCTCACCGAGCAGCAGTGCCAGGAGGGGGGGAGGTACGGCTCCGGCTCCTTCTCCATGCATTCCTACCCCTACCAGTGCACGCGCCTGTCCAGCCCCCACTGCCAGCCGGGCTCGAACTCACATCCGCTGCGCACGCACGGATACTGCTCTGCGTACGAGTCTATGTATGGAGGGAGCGGATCTCCAGAATACAACAGCCCAGAGTACGAGGGACCTCTCAGTCCGCCCCTGTGCATAAATGGGAACTTCTCCTTGAAACACCAAGGACCCGCCTCCCCGGAAACAGAGAAGGGGTACCACTACTCTATGCATTACTCCGGCCTGCCAGGATCCAGACCCGCAGGGGCCCACAACCTGGTGTTAGGCTCTGGGAACCGGAGCGGCATTCACTCGGAAAACGTCCTGCCTTACCACGACATGCACTTACACCACGACCGGGCCCCCGTGTACGAGGAACTGAACGCGTTTTTTCACAGCTAAATCCCTTCGTGCGTCCACTTGCTGTCAACAATCTACCAACGGCACACTTCTGGAACCCCTAACCCTTCCAGGATTTGGGAATTCCGGAGAGTCTATCCCTCATTGTTGTCGTCAGTGTTTTTATTCATTCGGTTTGATTTTATATCCGTTCCTGCGGTCAGGGAACGAGTGAGGATGAGCCACATTTTGCGCAATAAAAGCTTTCCATCTTTTGAATAAACCTCTTGAGGACCCAATAAACAAATCTAACCGGAACGAGGAGAAGGTCATTAAAACTGTTAATATTTCCCATGTGTGGCTTGTGCTTGTCTCGATGGTTGTTTGCATTTTGAGGACTGAACGTCAACGAGCAAAAACCTTGTTGGGGATTTCTTTATGAAGAACCTTGACAGGAAGATGCAATATTCTAAAGTGAAAGATCCAAAAACGAATGCAAAAAGAAAAGCTGAACTCAGAAAAAACAGAAACGTGAATAAATGTGTTTGTCGCGTTGATTCTTTGGATCCATTTACACCGTTAGAAGTTTGGCATCTATGCAAAACCCAACGAGACCCAGAGAGGGACTGACCATCAGCACTGCTGCTGCACACACACACACACACACACACACACACACACACACACACACACACACACACACACACACACACACACACACACACGCACGCACGCACGCACGCACACAGACACACACACACACACACATGCACAGAGATGGAGAGAGAGAGAGAGAGAGAGAGAGAGAGAGAGAGAGAGAGAGAGAGAGAGAGAGAGAGAGACTGACCATCAGCCCTGCTGCTGCACATACACACACACGGGGGGGGGGGGGGGGGGTTACACCCATAAAGGCCAGAATCTTTAATAAAAGTAAGATACAGACACTAGAAACAGTTTCTCATTTTAATCATATTGTTTCATCTGAAATTATGTAATCGAGCCATTCTGTACTTTAATTTATTTGTAATTTAATTTATTAGTTAATTTATTTTGAAAATTATTATTATTATTATTATTATTATTATTATTATTATTGCACGTGTTTTATTGTGCTTTTTATTTTTGTAATTAATGTTATTTGAAGGGATTCCTGTTTTATTGTTGTTTGTTTGTTTTTTAGTTGTTGTTGTTTGTTTGTTTAATACAATTCAAGTCTTTCAACTTTGTATTCGACCAGCTGTGTGGTAAAATAAAATAACAATAAAGCACAATGTGCAACTTGATGTTTTTTTATGATAATGAGAGGAGAGTTCGATCAGCAGCCTGCGGCCTGCTGCCACAAGCTGCCTGAACTCCACAGAGCCTGGAGGGCCTTTGGGGGAATCCGTGGGACAGGTGGGAGAAAAGCCACGAAGATGTGTCATTGCGTCATCTTGGTCACCTGCTTGGATACATAAATGGCCTTTAAAACTATTTGGTTTGTCCTTAAAACTTCAACAGATGTGTTTGGAAATGTGGGCTAAGCTGAGTTTGAACATTGTTCCTTATAAAGGTGTGATTCCGTTTGTTTGTATTAGCGAAGGATGTTTCAGCACCAAGGATAGCTCCTGCAGAGATCGTCCTATGACGCCAGCATGTTGGATGCCTTCATGTTTCATAGACGGCTCTTTATCTATGTGTGTTGATATATACATACATACATACACACACACATATATATATATATATATATATATATATATATATATATATATATATATATATATATATATATATATATATATATAATGTACACACACACACAATAGTACAGTAATCAGTTCAGAGTACACACGCACGCACGCGCACATTTAATTATTTTTATTTCATTTAGACATGGAGCTTTGTGTGAGTGACGCTTTGCCTTCCACACACTTCCTAAAGCTGGGTTTGGAGCGCTGCCCCAAAACCCATATGGTCCCCTTAAACGTCCCATAAGGACACACACTGAGACGTTTGGTTTAAAATGAGTCCCAAGTCCAATCGTTTGACTTCGTGACATTATAAAAAATATTTTAACGCCTTAAATGTTTATAGAAATGTAGATTACACAATATGTCTTTCTTAAATAAGTCAGATCATTATCGTACTATAATTTATCTGAATCTAAAGACCCTCCGCTTTACTCTTTACATGACCCCAAAACGAAATTACGGGAAATTATTGTTAATTTAAACCTATTTTATTAAATAAATATTTAAGAATAATACAAAAATTAGCTTTCTACGCATGGTGAAAATTTTACATGTAACTTATGAATTAAAAACGAACGAAATAACAATTGATAAAGAAAATTTAATCAGAAAACCTTTTTAACAAAACTTAACAAAATAAATTAAAAACCACGCAACGCTTTGCTACAATCGTTGAATAAAGCTAAATAACACGTTTTGAAGCCATACTGGATTAATTTTATCACCTTAAACGCAACAATTGCTATTTTAAGCAGAAATTCGTGGCAGGTCTTCCGCCATTTAGTGTATCTAGATGCTTTTATTTTCATGTATTGTTGACTTTTTAATATTTTTATCCTATTTTGCAGAATAAATACGTTTAATAAATCCCAGTCGAACAGGTTAATGTTTGATTGTAGAATCCGTAACACTTGGCAGATAAACACCTGTGAGTCTCCCTGAAGGCAATCAAGCCTGAGGAAGCCTTCAAGTCCATTCGGTGTTTTCATGACGTTGTTTAGGCCCTCATAAATGCATTTGCCCTCATCAATAAAACAAAACCATTTTAAAATTAAAAAAGGAAAGAGGCATGAGTCCAAAAGTGAAGCCAGCCAGCACCGGGAAGAGGGCATCTATCAAAATCCTCCCCGAGCCTCCCCCATTACAGCCAGCGCCACCTCCTCTTCCTCCGCTGTCCGGTGAGAGTGAGGAGGAAGAGAGAGGTTGGCAGGCTGTCGGAGAAGAGTCGTGCCAAGTTCCTTAATGTTCCCCAGCAGCAGCACTGGGAGCTCCGGGGAGGACAACCCGGAGCGCGCCGCAGTTCGGCGGCTAAAGTGGCTGCTGGGAGGAGTCGGGGCTTCGCTCCTGCAGCACCTGTTCATTATCCAGCACGCTTTAAACACAAAATAATAATAATAAAGAAAACGAACCTATCCTGAGTAACACACACACACACACACACACACACACACACACACACACACACACACACACACACACACACACACACACACACACACGACGCAATGACAGTAGACAGACAGCCACAGCCACGCGCGCACGTGGCACTGAGGCGTTTTTATTGTTACTATTGTAAAGATTTGGTCCATGAATTTGCATTTTGCTCTGAAACGAGGCGCGGAGAGAAGCGTGTTGCATGTCTGGACTTCAGCCGTGCGCGTTTTAACCTCCGATGGCGCAGAGACTCGAGCTGCAGCCAAATCACAACAAAACAGGAAGAGTTGAAACGTCTGTCCCTTTTGTTGGACAAGACGACACCTTTCAGAGTTCCGGATGTTACAACAGGGACGAGTTGGTTTCATTTAGAAGTGGGACGACTTTATCCTTAAAAAAAGAAGCAGGCATATCGGATTCTAGCCGTGGAGATGATGGGTTGTATTTTTAAAGTTATTTTTTTAATCCTTAAATACAAGAATTTATATTTTATTTGTTTTTAATGTTCTGATTTTCAAAAGTGAAAGTGCACGTGTCGAGTCGGATTAGAACGAATAACACTGATAATAAAACTTGCAGTGACACGCAGCTCTACTCGGGATGAAAAGTGAGTGAATGAATCTCGCTGTTTAAATTATCATGTTCATGCCCACTCATTTTCACTCATCTCGGTGAAAGAAAGAAAGAAATCAGGAGCGTTTGTCCGACATGACAGTCAATAGTGCGATTATCAAAAAGTCACAAGTACTCTGGTGTGAAATCCAATTAACGTCGAGCTAACATAATAATAAAAGGAACGTTTCAGCAAAAATCTGGTTCAAATAATTACAGAATAAGATAATCTGGTGGGGAGGGTTAGCAATGTGTCAAACAAAACAATGAACATGTAACTTGTAAAAGTTGCACCTGAGGGCACCGATTGTAGCACAACACCTCATCCAGCAAAGTTAGGTTCGTGGCACCAAGCATCAGGAGGAATCTTCATGAAACTAAACGTGTATAAAGCTTCAACCCTGCTGAAAAATGTTCATCTACATGTAAACAGTTAGAATAATATGATGAACTGAAGGTTGAGCTTCGCTCTATGAAACTGTTAATTGTTAAGTAGCCAATCACAGTGTTTGATTCAGCGCCTTCATGAGTCTTAGAACCCCCCAAGGCGCTTTACAACACAGTCAGTCATCCACACACACACACACACACACACACACACACACACACACACACACACACACACACACACACACACACACACACACACACACACACACACACACACACACATTCACTCCCTGGTGATAAGCTACAGAGACGAGGCTGCTGAGCACCGGCGCCGCCAGGTGAAGAGGATGTCTTGTCCAAGTAGACAACAGCAGCATTCTCTGCCGGAATCGATCCCACAACCCTCTGGACAACCGGAAGTGTGACGCATGGTTACCCACCCTTCATTTAGCTGATATCAGGTTCTCCCTGCAAATAAATTCAATTGGTTTAAAAACAGCGAGCTTGTAATAGAGGACCTCTGCACCATACTTTTATTTGAGATTCCTTTTTAACATCAAACTAAACGTGCGTCAGTTGTGTTTATGTTTGTTTATGATCGGAACCCCATTCTGGAGTAAACGCGCACTTTTCGGCCAACCTCTTTGCGGGACTTGGTGACATTCCCTCCCCGTTATTCCCCCCTCTTCCCATGCGGGTCTGTCTCTGGCAGTCCGCTCGCAGGAAATTCCACAACATCTGTTTGTCATCACACAGCCAGGGCTCGGTGGAGGATCCAGACCGAGCTGGCGGTTCTGAGAGGGGAGAGGAGGGGAGGGAGAAGAGGAGTAAGGGGTGAAGATAAACATCCGGGTGATTCAGGTAGGCCCTTGGCAGGTGTGCCAGGTGTCGTCCAGCAGGATGATTCTTCTCCTCCGGAACCCTCTCGTGAAAACCGCACGCAGCTGCGGTTCGGAAGACTCGGGTGTGGCCGACCCTGCTCGGGAGGTTAAACAGGAGCGGTGATCAAAACGGGGGTGTTGTGTTCGTTGCTGGTTCGCACAGATGGCACGTGAGCGCGCGCGCGTGTGTGTGCACGTACGTTATGATAGGGTTGGATGATGCTGCGGTCACATGGGCAGCAGTAATTGGCCTCCATATTGACCAGTTTGCAGTGCTGGGGGGCGGGCGGTCTCCCAGCTGGACCTGTCAGATGGCGTTGCATCCACCTCACTGATCACCCCCCGGACGACCTCCGCACCTCTTCATCTCCACCCTCGTTCCCTTTCATCTCTCTCCTCCTTCATCCCTTCATCTCCGTCTGGCATTGCCGCCTCCCCCGGGACCGGGACGACCTGCCGAACGTCACCGTCTTCATTCTCTCAGCTCCTTCAAACTTCTGACAACAACTCTGAACTTACTGTAGCTGCGGAGACACAGCTGTTTCCAGCAGTGGCACAAATAGGGGGGGTCGCTCGGGGGGCAATGGACACTCTTATGATATTAAACGATGACCCCTGAAAGGCTTCATAGCAGAAGTTCTTCCAACCATAGAAGACCCCAGAAAGAACCCAAACAAGAGCATTCAATTTAACTTCATGAAGTTTTGATTCATTTTTAGTATCAAATGTGATCATTTAGTTTATTTATTTATTTACCTATCTATACGTGAAGCCTATTACGACATAAGCATAACGGATCTCCCGGAGTGGCCGCGTCAGTTTTCCCACCTGGATCACCATGATTCCCGACTACATGAGCTCCTAACCTCGCAGCATCGGCCGTCTGATCAAGTCGTCTGTGCAGATCTGTCGCTCAGATTTTTCTCTGAACCCGCGCTCTCTGAAATGCTGTCGAGCCATGTTGTAAATTTAAAAGTAATAAATAAACGTAATCTCTGATTTCTTTTTTCCTTTCTGGCAGGGAGTCTACATTCAGACTAAAAATAGTTAGCTGAAAATTGTGCTCGTACAAGCTGGCAGAGAGTTCGTTTAACCCTTTGGTGCATAATGGTCACTACAGTGGACAGGTACTCAAAATTGTTATTTATTTGTTTTTGCTATTAAGCACAGCTGTTGAAGACTTTATTGTATTTGAGCCCCTCCATTTGGACTTCAGTAAGTCAAGCCAACATATTTCATGTTCAGAATGCACGTGGTCCACTAAGGTGGACCTGTAATAAATTATTTGTAAATTATAAAATTTTACAAAAAATATTTGTTGAAATTTGTTTCATTCACACCTAAAGATGAATGAAAAAAATTGTTAAAAAAATCATGGCTGAAGATTTCATAATTCATGCATCAAAGGGTTAATTTAGCACCAAGACTGAAAACAGTCTCGGGAAATGACTGGATATTTTTAACACTTAACTAGGTGTTTAGACATAAGAAAGCCTCTAAAACTGTGATGTATCCGCTCATATTTATCTGTGAGCTACATAGGAACGTGTGTGTGTATTGGAGTAACTTTTAGCCTGGCATCACCCTCCCGCCCTGAGCAGTGGTGGTGTGTGTTTTGTGGTGAGATGCCTGACCGTGAGGAGTTTGCGCTGCAGAAAGGATTTTCATCCCAGACTTGGCAGGAGATGGTCTCTGGGTAGGTAGAGAACAATCGTCTCTCCTCCATTGCTGTCAGCCAGGAAACACAGAGAGCTGGCACACGCTCAGTGGGAAAAAGAGCGGGAGTGACAATGGGATAAACACACACACACACACACACACACACACACACACACACACACACACACATGCATCTCTTCCCAACAAAATGGGCTCTGATGATGCCGTTGGGGATGGTGGATGACAGGCTGGTTCTGAGAAGTGGATGGGAGGGCCTCGTGAAAATAGTCTGAAAATGGCCAGAGTGTCACCCTGCTGTCAGACCACCAGACGGACAGACTGACAGAGAGAGAAGAAAACAGGGAGGAGGAGAGGAGAACCCACGTGGGGGTTTTAGAGGTGCTGTTTGATATACTGCTCCATCGTTTGGACAGGTGTTGTCATCTCCTCTCCTCTTCCTCAACACACGCAGCAGTGTAACAAGCATGCCTTTATGGGAGCAAAAAACAGGGAGGAGGAGGAGGGAGAGGAGGATGAAGTGTGTTTGTGTGCGAGGAGGAGGAGGAGAATGAGACGAGGGGGTGCACACTTAAATTCTGTGACATCTGTTCATTACAACCAGAGTGTGTTTATTTTTACACAGCCAGCCACAAGCGGAGAGAGCTCGACTGGCACCGCTGGTTAATTTAGCAGCCCGCTAATACATCAGAGCCAATGAAATATTAACACACACACACAGGAAAGATGAGCAGAAGATAAGATAATTTGTGACAAAAATGCACTCACACACTCCACACTTAAAGTCCCCATCCTGATCTCATTAAGGAGAGACACACTCTCACAACGAAGTCACAGTGGAAAGGCCTGGAAACGGCGCTGCTGTGTGCTGCAGAACATAAAAACACGTCAGAGGAGGGAAAACATCAAGATGCTCCTGATTCACCGATGAAAGCACGCTGCAGCGCAAACTGGAAGTAAGCAATGTCTGCTCAGACTGAATGCTTCTGTGTTAAAAAATCAAACGTGTCTGATCGGAAAAGACCAGGTTTGATGAATTTACTGACAAAAATGTTAAAATTCAACTTGTCTCAAGATTGGCTTTTGAGAACGTAAAACATTTAAAACTGTTAAATCAAAGCAAAATAAAACATCACATTGATTAGGATATAGCATAGAAAGAAAATATAGTATTGATTTGAATTAACTTTTTACTTTTACATGTCTACCATGAATGCATTAGTAACATGAGGAGACATAACTTATCTATTTAATAACAGTTGTTTAGTCTAAACAAAACTTGTTTATGAAATTCTCACACAAAATTCCTCTCACATGAAACAAGCAGCAGCAGTTGTGTTCTTGACAGTTACCAAATACCTTCCAGAATGAGCCATTTTAGGGCTCTGTCACTTAAAAAAACAGGATGGAGCTGGCCACGCCCACTTAACCCCTGCTCAGGCTGTTGTAAACTAAGCAGATGTGATGTTTGGGAGTGGTTTGGAGTAGAGCCGCTGCTCCTCCAGCATCAGCTCTGTCTTGCACGTGAAAGATGGTTCTAATTTCCTCGTTTGTGACATCACAAACGGGGACTTTTTGAAACAACTTGTTTGAGGCAAATAATTCCCAAAACCAAACACTGACAGAAAACTGATGGCCATTTTTCTTTACTTTTGGAGTGTTTATAGAGGCAGTAGAGACTCACGTGGAAGCACAAAATGATGCATAAGGTAATTTTTGCACGATATGTTACCATTAATGTGTCAAAAAGACAAAAAAGAGTACTAGACCTTAACATCAGCTTTAAAATATCCTCTAATCTAATTTGCTGAACCTAGTTTGCCATCAGCATGCAGAAGCTGTGAAAATGAGCAGAAAACCTTTGCTTCCTAGCTTTACCATCTATGCTTGGGATCAGATTTAAAATTTAGCTTCAAAAAGGTGATTCTGGACGTTGTCTGACCTGATTTCACTTGGATCAATCAGGGTCCATTTTTGTCTCGTTTGTATTTAGACTTCATGATCCAGCAAGATGGCACAACATCTCCGAACACAACAACACGTGAAAGACGGGATTTATTCATTCAAAATCAAACGCTAGTGGTATGAACGTGATCTTGTTCTATTGTCTCCAGATCTGGGAAATGACCACAGAACTTTCCTGTTTAGTAGAGGTAACTTTGTCCCGCTTGAACTCTTCACCAGCCGCTCCATCCTCTCAGACCTTCTGCCCTTCACTCCTCCTCCCATCACCCCCTAACCTCCCCCACACCCACTTCTGCCCAGCCCCACTCTGCCTCTCCCCTGGGACGGCCTGCTCTGGAATGCCGCTCATGAGGAAGAATCTCGCCGCAGGCGCTCAATATGTCACCCGTGTCTCTGAGACGGAGGACGGGAGGCAAGCAGAGGTGTGACAGGTCTGAGCTTTTGCGTAGCAGGTTGACTGGGTGTGTGTGTGTGTGTGTGTGTGTGTGTGTGTGTGTGTGTGTGTGTGTGTGTGTGTGTGTGTGTGTGTGTGTGTGTGTTAAAGACGCCCAGATTAAAGGTTTAAAGGGTCCCGATTAACAGACCTGGCTCTGAGCTGGAGGGAATTATGATGGCATTAATGACTCCTCCACATCAGCCCGATCATCATCTCCCACATTCATGTTGACACGTCGGGATGTTTTGGTATTCATCGGCCGTCATCAGAGATATAATCTAATCACTAATATTCATCAGACAATTAATCTGGCTTTGTTTTAAGACGTTGAACTGAGCTGAACTATCTGCTCTGATTATGCTGACGGATGTCTCCTTTGAAGTGATGATTAAACGCGAACTACTGTCGAGTTGTCATGTAAAATCTAAAGAGTTCACGGATCAAAAATGAAGCTGAGTTCAATTAATTTAACAATCTGGGAAGAAAGATCCAGAGCAGGTGTCTGGATGTTTTTGGTGTTGTGTGTGCTTAGCGGTTTATTTTAGTTGCTACTCCTTTTTAGCACATGGTTGAAGTTTTAAGGAGGCAGAGCTTAACAGAGTAGCTCCATCACGGCTCCCTCAAAATATCAAATGTATAAAAATGATATAAAAATATAAAGTCCAACATGAATCAAGCTGTTTTCAGAATGATCAGCCTGAAAAGTGTTTGTAAAAGAGGTCTTTAACATTAAGTTCATGTGTAGGGCCAAGCTAGCTGTGCAAGCACCCCCCCCCCCAACCCCACCCAAGAACCGCCCCTGTCGCTGTGTCTTTTGCTGATGTTTGTTTTGTCTTATCGCTGCAGCATCATGTCTTTGTTTTTATCTGTGGTCTCATTTTTATTCACAGCAGTCAGACGTTAACACCGACAGACAGGAAACAAAAAGACAATCAGGCCTAAACAGAAATAAAAGCGTGATTCTCAGATTTCAGCTGTTTTTAGAAGTTCTTTTTGCCTTCTTGCACTCCAGAACAGTTTCTGTTTACGATATCAGAGTTGGTTTCCGTCTAAAACAAGTCCTGCTCCGTTGAGATCCTTCACAACTCTTAACTACAAACTTTGATGTGTTTTCTGTCTGGCTGCTTGTGCCAAGAGAGACGCGATGACGAGGATTGACACACCATCTTTCCGCTAAAGCCTTCCTCCTCAGCATCACCAGATTAAGAGATTAGCAGGAAAGGCGAGAGCTAAAGCTGGCTAATTCTCACCCAAGCACATCGTGTTAACGCTACAGAGAGCCCCGCGGAGCTCCTCTCTGCTCAGAGCAGCTGTGTGGTGGAAGGAGGGACCGAGCTGCATCCCTCTGAGGACCCATCAACCAAAACCAGAGATCACAGTGTCACTCCTTCACCCAGTCAGTCATCAACGAGCCTAATTTTTTTTGTACATTGTCCAGCACCTTGCTGGTCGCAAGAAGAAATATATATATATATATATATATATATATATATATATATATATATATATATATGCACACACACACACATTTTCGGCCGCTTTTCTGGGGTTGGATCACGGGGGCGGCAGCCTAAGCAGGGAGACTTAGACTTCCCTCTCCCCAGCCATTTGGACCAGCTCCTCCAGGGAACTCCTAAGGCGTTCCCTGGCCAGCCGAAAGACATTGTCCCTCCAGCGTGTCCTGGGTCTTCCTTTAGGTTTTCCCATGGTTGGACGTGCCCGGGAAATCTCACTAGGGGAGGCATCCAGGAGGCATCCTAACCAGATGCTCGAACCATTTCAACTGGCTCCGCTCAATGTGGAGGAGCAGCGGCTCTACCCCAAGCCCCTCCCGGAAGAGCGAGCTTCTCACCCTATCTCTAAGGGAGAGTCCAGACACCCTGCAGAGAAAAATTGAGATCTTTGCCTTCTGGCTCAGCTCTCTCTTCATCAGACCGGTACAACATCCGCATCACTGTAGATGCAACTCCAATCCACCTGTCAATCTCGAGCTTCAAGTTTCTCTCTGTCGTGAACAAGACCTCAAGATATTTAAACACCTCTCCTCGGAACAGGACCTCATCCCTGACCTGGAGATGACATTCTACCCTTTTCTGAATCAAAACGGTCTCAGATTTAGAGGATCTAATTCTCATCCCAGCTGCTTCACACTCAGCTGCGAACCGCTCCAGTAATATATATATATATATATATATATATATATATATATATATATACACACACACACACACACACACACACACACACACTTCCTGAATAGATGTTACCATGACAACCTGAATATCGTTGTGTTTGTAAGAATCAGCTTCATTATTAGGCTTAGAAAAGACTTTATCCCACATTGTTTCCATGATAAAACACATAAAGGTAAATTTGAAAATGGTACCACTTCATATTAAAACTATCCTCTTGAAGGAACAGGTAATCAGGTATTAATTAAGCTTTAACATAATTTATATTCCTCTAATAAATTGTTAAATTGCAGGAGAATTATGGCGTGTGTCTTAACTAATAGTGAGTTGAAACAATCGCTCATAGAAGCGTTAGTTAAGGATAAACTTTCAGAATGTTTGCTGAAGTCACCCAGAGGAAAAGAAACAACATGACAATGTCTCCAGGTGTGCCTCCAACCGGAGACCCACCTTGTAGACTCCAACTCCCAGCATCCCTATCACCGGATGTTCACCATCCACGTTATCACCACAGCCTACATGCAGAAGTCCACCACTCCCCCAGCACTTGATCTCCAAAGCAACGAGCTCAGCCCATCTAAACAGGTCATCTCTATCATCAGACTGGTAAATGTTTTGATCTCTGGAACACGCCAGCTCAACTCCCTGTTAACTCATTTCAGTCCGACCTACCGTAATGCCTCACACGCTGATTCAGTCATTTCAGATTCGCAAATTGTAAAAACGCAAAAAACGTAACTAAAAGGTTTCATTTAAAAAAAATGAAATAATAGAGACAAAATAAACTGTTTTAAAAGAGGAAGCAGTGGATGTAGTAAGAAAAGAAAAAGAGGATGTAGTAAAACCTGAGTTTTATTAATTCAATTCAAGTTTATTTATATAGCGCCAAATCACGACAAGAGTCGTCTCAAGGCCCTTCACATAATAAACATTCCAATTCAGGTCAGTTCATTAAGCCAATCAGAAAAAAAGTTTTCTATATAAGGAATCCAGCAAATTGCTGTAAAGTCACTGACTAGTGTCAGTGACTTTACAGCAATTCTCATACTAAGCAAGCATGCAGCGACAGTGGAGAAGAAAACTCCCTTTTAACAGGAAGAAACCTCCAGAGAATCCTGTCTCAGTATAATCAGCCATCCACCACGACTCACTGGGGATCGAGAAGACAGAGCAGACAGACACACACACACACACACACACACACACACACACACACACACACACACACACACACACACACACGTGTGGAAAGTGGTCAGTGTGTCCTCCAGCAGTCTAAGCCTATAGCAGCATAACTACAGAGACAACTCTGGATAACCTAGCCTTTTAGATGGAGGCATGTTGGAGGCAGGGCAAGGGAGAGCCGTCTTTACCGACTGTACACTCCACCTCCCTGTACTCCCCCACTTGTCCAGATCTAGGCTAACATCAGCTTTTAACCATAGGCCCTATCAAATAAAAATGTTTTAAGCCTATTCTTAAAAGTAGACAAGGTGTCTGCCTCACGGACTATTAATACTGTGATAATAAAAGGAAATAGTGGGATCATTCTAATCTTCTTATAGAAGAAATTTAAAAAAGTATGAAACTATGTTTAAATATTTCCAAGAAGTTATTTTGATAGACGGTTAAATGAACTACAATAAGAACGAGGTTTTTATAATGAAAAGAAAAAAGAACACTTGCTCAAATTACGATTTGAATCAAAAGCCAGGATGAACTGTTGTGTTGACCTAGTTTTGTTCTAGCCCAATGTCATCCCAACACGTGTGTGTGTGAAACTCTGCATTAGGAAGAAGGCCGCAACATTGAGCTGACAATAAAATACAAAAAGCTGGCTTCAACTTGGTCAGTTTTGAAGCTGTGGCTCTTATCTAAGTGTGGTCTCCTACGCACACACGCCCAGCCCCCCCTGTTGCCCAAAAGCTTTCTTTAAGAGTTCTGCGTCACCTGCTGAAGTCAGCTCTGAACACTGCATGTAGATTTGCAGCTGGTCAACATGTTGGATTCAATCCAAGTCAAGATAACTGACTTTGGCAAATGTAAGAAGAGCCACAACTCAGTCAGTTTTACATATCTATAGCTACAAGTTCATATTAGCAGCTGAGACACCAAAAACATGAGAGATTGAGATCATGCTTAAGCTTATTTTCAACATCTGACCAGTTTGATCTCAGTTTGAAACTTCCTTTTACGACGACTGGGCCTTGAATTTAATCTGATTTAATCTAAAACCACATTTTGTTTGAAACTCTTTCACACTTTGCTGTTTTTCCTGAGATCAGTGCAGCTGTGAAAGAGGAGAGGCACTCCTCCATGAATAAACCAGCACTAAAACAAACAAAAAGCAGAAAGCCCAGGAGTCCAACTGTCAGGGCTCATCTCCTGGAGACAGGCTTGTAGCTGCTGGTGGAGTTTGGGTGTAAATTTAGGCTTTTATCCGAACGAGACCCGAACCATCACGCATCAGGGCCGGCACCTTGCAGCAACATTTACCACTTCAGGTGGATCGAGGCTGGAACGCTGGCGGGACACAAAGAGCAGACAACGAGGCACAGGAGCAGAGAATTCCCAGCACAAACACACACCCATTCATCTTGAGTTTTGGTGCACTTTGGAGACCTGAAGCAAGCAAACCACATCCATCTCAGTTGGTGCACGGTAAACAAGAGGAAGGGCGGAGCGAGGGTCCGCCGTGTGGGCACGTGCTCTCCAGCGGGCAGAGGACAATGCCGCGCTGGCAGAGTCGGTGCCTGCTGCCAGAGGGAATATCGTGCCACATGGTGCCCCTTTTGAGCGGGGCCAGCCTGGGGGAAGGGGGGGTTACAGTGCACGTGTGTGTTTGTGTCTGCTTTTGTGCATGCACTTGTGCATAAATGTGTGTGAGCATCCATACATAGCGTATCAAAAGAGACAAGGGAGATCTATCATCAAGTTTTAGGTGTAATTTATGTAGATGTGTGTGTGTCAGAGTGTAAAACTGGTTGTGTGGGTGCGTATGTGAAGGGTGGGGGCAGAGCAGGGTGGGGCACAGGGTGTGTGTGTGTGTGTGTGTGTGTGTGTGTGTGTGTGTGTGTGTGTGTGTGAGAAGGGGGGAGTCCCAGTTCCCCTTTGCATCTTAAATTCCTCAACATCTGTTCAACCCTGCTCTGTGGTAGCAGCAGCGGGTTGTGATTTTAGTGTGTTCATGCATGCGTGTGTGTGTGTGTGTGTGTGTGCGCGTGTGTGTGTGTGTGTGTGTGTGTGTTGCTGTGCACCCTCTGCTGAAGGAGCTGGTTTTTACCCGCACCTTAATTAGAAGGAGACAGAGGCTCATTTTCGACGTTACTTGCGAGTGATGTGCAGCGTTGAGAATGCCAAAGCACTCACCTTCGAACGCCGCTACGCCGACCTTCGCTCCCCAAAGTGTGACCTAAATAACAGCTCAGGTTTGGCGCTTTTGATCAAAAATTACAGTGTATGTCAACAATGAACTGTTCCCGCTTTCCTAAACGTCTGATAAATAACTAGGGCTGCAGCTGGAGCAGGACCACTTCCAAACCGACGCAAATGACCAGGCGACCTCCTGGAGGGTATTTAGCACAGTTGTCTAACACAGATTCGAAGAAGATGTGGGTTAGCGTTACGGACATGTGTGAATGGGAAATGACAGAAGACTTTTGGAATGAAATATTTACATCCTGCGTGCAACAGCTTTGAAGCCAATCCAAAGTGGTGGAGAGTTGTTTGTCCTTCTGTGGTATTTATATTTGATGAGTCTTCATGACTTCAGAGGGAAGTAAACAGGCATGTTAGGTTCATTTAAAAGGTAACAGGGTTGCTTTACTGTCTTGAAGATGTTTTAATTTAAACAGAAACGTGCAAAGAAACAGACTTCTTCATTGATGTGAGTTTTTTACAACATTACTGTCATAAAACCGAGTTTACATGAGTCCACATCTTTAGGAATGTAATTGATACGTCTTACATGTGGACCAGAACAACTACTGCGAAAAGGTCAGGGCTGCATAAATCAACACCTACCAATAAAGACCTAAGGGGTATATTTATTTTAACAAGTGCTAATGTTTTATTTGTTTACCTGAAGGAGGCTGGACCAACATCTGCACTACAGCCAGATGTTCAGTAAAGAACAGATCATTTGCTCTACAGTCTCAGCTCTTGGTTCTTCTCGTTTTCCTGTTTGAAACGAGGAAGCATCTTCTGCACCGATGTGAGTGAGCCCAGTGACAAACAGCCTTCTTCTAACAGACATTTTCTCTACAGACGCTCAGAGGTTTCCACACTGCATCCTGGGGCTCATTCGGGACCTGTGAGGTGATTTTGTGCCGCTCTCAACTGCAATAGAAACGTTTGTCTGTTAAAGCAAACAGATGCTTTTCATTTAAAGAGGTTTCCTGATATGAGGACTAACAAAAACTTCTGATAAGTTTAAAAAGGAAATACGTGTTACATGTTTTTGCTAAAAAGGATAAACGTTTGTTTTTAAATCATAATAAAACATCACATGACCTTTGAGGACTTCCAACCTGACTGTGGACACTGGCCCCAGCTCTATTATAACGCATGAAGACCACATCATACCTGAGAAATGCCGATCAAACACATCAAGCATTTAAAAACCTGCCTTTTAATAACTTATGAGGTGAGTCCAGCGAGGTCCACTGAAGCCCAGAACTCTCCCCGTAACCTCTGTGACAGACGCTGTCTGTTCAGCACCCCTCACTAACCCACTGCCAGTCTAGTGCCACCTTGACGCCAGACCTGCCAAACTTGTGTCACATCAGAGCAGACCTCGTGTCAACTCCTCACTGTACACATGCCAACCTCATGCTACAACCGTGGCAATCCTGAGACAACAATATGCCAACAGAGGACCTCTGTTTGGCCCACCCTGCTAATCCCTTAGTGGCGGCGCTGGGCGATGCTGTGCGGAAGTGGAAAAGGTCAAAAGTCACTAGTGAATTAGGGTTCGGTGACAGATCTGTTGGTTTGGTTCTTCCTCAGTGGATGCAATTAGCAGTTAAATCCTGCTTAAGATCTAATCTCAGAGTCTGGTTCCCTCCAGCCTGCCTGTCTCCCACCCTCACCTCTGTCTTTCTCCCTCCTGATGCCTGCTGGCACTTTGGGAGCAGTGGCCCTCCAATCTCCGCACCCCCCACCTCACCCCCACCATCTCCACCCCCCATCTTCCCCGCATCTCCTCCCTCGATCTTCCTCTGGATGCCAGCCGACGGCCCTCACAGTGTGGCACGCCATCTGCTGCCGCCCACCCCGGCAACCCATCCACCCCTCCTCTCATCACTACCCCCCCCCCCCCCCCACACACACACACACACACACACTCTCACAAACTCTACCCCTACAGACAGCCACTACCCACAATCCCCCTCTTCCTCAGCCACGCGGCGCATGGAACAGGAGGCTTTCGCACAGATCACTTCACCCCCTGATGCCCCCGCCATAAAGGAGGAAGCTGGGGAAAGGGAGCACAAGCATGAGTGTGTGTGTGTGTGTGTGTGTGTGTGCGTGCGTGTGTGTGTGCGTGCGTGCGTGCGTGTGTGTGTGCGTGCGGGCGTGTGTGTGTGTTTATGTGCGTGTGTGTGTGAGTGTGTGTGTGTGTGTGTGTGTGCGTGCGTGTGTGTGTGTGTGTGTGTGTGTGTGTGTGTGTGTGTGTGTGTGTGTGTGTGTGTGCAGAAGCATTTAAATGTAGAATTAATTTTCAGTTAGATCTTTACTTTTTGATTTTTGGCCTTAATGCTCTCTTTCACTCACACACACACACACACACACACACACACACACACACACACACACACACACACACGCACACGCACACACGCACACACACGCACGCACGCACGCACACACAAACACACACACACACACACTCATGCTTGTGCTCCCTTTCCCCAGCTCTCTTTCACACACACACACACACACACACACACACACACACACACACACACAAATAGAAGATATTAGTATATTTTGACACTTTCTGAGCAGCTGACAGGAACTCAGCCCATGAAACCGTCTTTTGGGGCCTTTTGTGTCAAAGCTGTCTGGTCACAGTTTAGCAAAAGCGAGCTAACAGACGAGCGGAGTGAAACTCTAGGAGGGAGAGAAGAGGAGCACCCCTCCATCCATCTTGTGTGAGCCTCATCCCTGGCACTCTATTCATCAGTGAGCGCAACATTAACTCTCTGGATCAGAACCAGCATCTCTGTATCTCTCCCTGTCTCTCCTCCCATCTCTGTGCTAAACACACACACACACACACACACACACACACACACACACACACACACACCAATGAACAGGATTAGTATTCCGCTAACACCCATCAATAGCAAACGTGTTCTCACTGAAATCATATATTCCTTAATCTTCCATTTTCCTGTTCATTTTCCAGTCCAGTGTAGTTTTCACTACAGTCATCTGATCAGCAGCCTCCTCAGCACCTCTGATGTTCAACTCGTCTCAATTCACCTCCTCTTGTTTCCTCTCCAGATCTCCTCTCTGCTGCGGAGAGCCCGATCCACTCCTCTCTTTGTCTCTCTCCCAGTTGGTGTTAATAATTTAACTAGTGAGCTGCTGCAGCGCTGGCACCCGTCCAGGCCTCCGGTTGGCACTGTCTGACTATTTATGGCACTGTGTGGTGGCGCACATGTGTGGGATGTGAAAGAGTGGGAGGAGGCCTGTGTGCCAGCACTTCCCCGTTTCTCCAGCCCCTCACAGGCTCCGAAGCCACGAGTCTGAACTCTTCTTCCTGTTTCTCAGTTTCATAAGCACCGAAGCACCTTTACTGACCTCCGGTCTCCGGTTCTGTCAGGATTTTTGTACGCTGCAGCTATGAGGTGAGTAACACATGCAAAACATGTGCTTCAATCAGGACTAGTGATCAAATTCTAACTAGATGTATATATTGTATTGTTTTTCTCCCTCATTGTTGTTTTTATTTATTTCATTTATCGCCGTAGGAGGAGAGCATGAGGTGGACATTGATGTATTGTGTTTTTAGTGATGTCGTTGTGCTTTCTGGATTATTTTTGAAGATCATACATGATTTAATGTCACTTTTAGACTTTTTTCAACAGAATTTTTTATACTTTAATTACCTGACACCTGTGGAACCTGTCCCCATGAGTGCATGAACCACTGAGCATTAGTGGTGTGCATCTCTACTTGCTTCACGATTCGATCCGATTCCGATTATCTGCCTAACGATTCGATTTGAGTCTGAAATGCATCACGATTCTTCACACAAAAAATGTCATTACTTAATAAAAGCAGTAGAATAGTTTTCAATTTCTTTTTATTTCGATATTTCCGAAAAACAGAACATACATCTATTCACTATAGTGAGCAATAATGTTTAAAGTGTGCTGCCTATAATTACTTAAATAATATAGGATATAATGTTTTCTGTAGAGCAGCTTTAAGCTAGAATACAACTGAACTTAAAAATAGTAAACAAATACTGTGTTAAGTGATTCTTTCACATCCAGGATCCCAAAACCGAAATTAGCCCAGACATCTGATTTAAATGTAACGGGTACATCTTTGATTACTGGTAATGTTGGCCCTGTATCCCTGTCCGCCTTTTCTGTTTTAAATTGGTGCTAGGGCAACGCAGTGCGCATGTCATTGCAACTCTGCCCCCAGAATTAGTTGTAAAACCTCAAAACTTTATTGTCCTCGCGCGTCCAGAACATAGACATAGGGAGAAAATCTCATTATGTCACGTTGCTGCATCGATGCAGAATCATGCATGGCTGAATCGCGATGCATCTTAGAATCAATCATTTTTCCCACCTCTACTGAGCATCAAGCTAGATGTCCACTCACCTGTTAATAATTCTGTGCATGTGATGCACTTACGACTGGGAAGACGTGCTAGCAGCAAAACGCTAGTTCTGCCTGACGCATCAGAATTTGTGAACTGGTCAGTGAGCTCCAGCTTCTCTTCTTTGATGCAATCGAATGCAACACAAATTAAAAAAGACCTTCACATCGTATCTCACACACAGAAGCGGGACTTTGGTGAAACAGGTCAGTGTTTTTATTTTGTTCGTCTGCAGGCTATCAGGGTGAGATACAGGTGTGTGGTCGTCACGGGGATCCTAATGAGCCACTGGCAGCAGCTTTAACATTTCTACATATTGATTCTCTTTGCACATCCTGCTGAGTTTATGAGTGAAACTCTAGACAACAACGAGGATGCTGGGATTTGCGGTCGCAGCAGAGACTCGGCCACATTTCCGGTCTAATTTACTTTCACACAAGGCAGTTTGTGCAAC